>NC_090030.1:19875377-20005377 GCF_037176765.1 Anolis sagrei | reverse complement strand
GTTTGTCAACATCTCCCTTTAGCTGAAGTGCCCAGAATTGGAAACAGTGTGATTCCAGGAGTGGTGGAAGAATAGAGGGGTAGCATTATTTTTGTCGTGTCAGGAACAACTTGAGAAACTGCAAGTTGCTTCTGGTGTGAGAGTTCTCTTCATCTGGTGCTTGGGCTAATCACATTACTCATAGTATACAAAGAGCAACGAAAACAGCAGGTTCCATTTATAAGCTGTACCATCATAGATACCCAGGCACAATCAGACCTGCCCTGGAAGTCTTGAAAACAAAAATAATGCCAACACTTATATTTGGGGCTGAAATTTGGGGGCACATCAATTTGGCCAAGATCGAAGCCTTCCAAGTTAAGCAGCTTCGCAGCTTCCTGGGCTTTTCCAGAACAACGCTGATGGCGGCAGTAAGGGCTGAGCTAGGAATACTCCCAGTAAAAGCTCAAATCTTAATGAGACAGTTTAATTACTGGTCAAAAGTAAACTCTATGGATCCCAGTAGACTTCCTCGCCGATGTCTAGAGGATCAAGTCCAGCATGACCACAAGTCATTGTGGATGGTGGCTCTGAATCATGAGTTGGCTGGATTTGGTCTGCCTTTGCAATTTCTGGGTGTTTTGGGTCCGGGGGCAGGGCAAGTGCTCAAGCCGCGCATTCGGGATGTCTATGCACAGCTGGACCTAGAGAGCATAGGTAGGTCTTCAGCTACAAGGTTTTTAGCTTCCCACAAAAGGAATATTCATTTAGAGAACTACCTAACTATTCCACTTCCTCTACCCTTAAGAAGACTATATACTAGGGCTAGGTTTGAACAACTCGGTACTATGGTGCAAACCGGGCACTACTGTAACATCCCAAGAAGTGAGAGATTCTGCGTCTGGGGAGAACAAACAGTGGAAGACACTGAACATTTCTTAATTGACTGTCCAGCATATACTGAATTGCGAGACAGATATTTACATCTAATATTATCCAACTGCAGGTCCCTCAACAGAAATGATATTCTGACATCCCTCTTGCAAGGGCAGGAAAGATCCGGCATAATCAGAGTAAGCCTTTTTATTCTGAAAGCTATTCTGGTGTGAGAGAATTGGCCGTCTGCAAGGACGTTGCCCAGGGGACGCCTGGATATTTTGATGTTTTACCATCCTTGTAGAAGGCTTCTCTCATGTCCCCGCATGAGGAGCTGGAGCTGATAGAAGGAGCTCATCCGCGCTCTCCCCAGATTCGAACCTACGACCTGTCGGTCTTCAGTCCTGCCAGCACAGGGGTTTAACCCACTGTGCCACCGGGGGCTCCTGAGGGGTAGTATGACTTTCCTGGATAGGAGCCCCCCCCCCCCCCCCGGGTGATGCAATTGGTTAAATCCTTGTGCCGGCAGGATGAAGACTGACAGGTCAGAGGTTCGAATCCAGGAAGAGCGTGGATGAGCTCTCTCTGTCAGCTCATCCACACAGACAGCCAATTCTCTCACACCAGAAGCAACTTGCAGTTTCTCAAGTCGCTCCTCACATGGGAAAAAAACTTCCCTGGATCTAGTCACTAGACTCCTATTGATGCAGGCCAAAATCCCATTGGCTTTTTTTGCCACCGCATGACAGTGTTGGCTCATGTTTAACTTGTTGTCCATGAGGACACCAACTACTCATAATTCTCTTGGTAGTTTAATTATGGCTCCCCAAAGAAGCATCAAAGGCTCTCCGAAGAACTAGCAGCCCTTCCAAATCCCCTAGGAAAACCAGAGATGGAAGAAAGCAGTTGCGGAGAGGACCCTATGGACTGGATCCTCTTTTCCTGCAAGAGGCAAAGGGTGGACTGGATCACTTTGGGAAGGAAGAGGACGTGGGCCAAGGACCAGCAGGCCTCAGAAACAACATCCAGGGGAGATGTGGATGTTTCTTCTTCCTCCCCCCGAAAAACCCTCCCCACAGATGAAGCCAGATGAAGTCATTGAGAAAAACAGATCCCATCCCCGCCCTGCGTTTTTGTTTTCTCTGCTAAATGCCTGCGCTGCAGGGTTAAGTAGCCGACAAATCAATTTGTTAAATCCCGGATTCTGTCTCTTTCTAATAAATCTGCTTTAGAATTGTCAGGGATGAAGGATGCTCCAGAGCCTCCGCCGAGGCCTCTCTCTGCCTGCACTGTGGGCCCGGCAACAAGGCAGCCCTATGGGGCTCTCCTTCCCCAGACCCCCATTGCCACCACTTCCTCTACTGCCACCTGAGTCCGAGGATATCCCAAACAGAAAGGGTCCCTCAGGCTGAAAGAGGAGCGGGGCCAGGAGGGTACTCACTGCCTGTGTTTGTTGGTGGGTGGGAGAGGGGCCCCCTCCTCCTCCTCCTCCTCTTCATAGGCGATGGCGGAGGAGGCATCTGTGCAGAGAAAGGGAAGGAGGGATGGAAGGAAGGAAGGAAGGAAAGAAGGGGAGAGGGAGGGAGGGAGGGAAGGAGAGAGAGGCTCTGAGAGCTCAGGGCTTCGGAATCCAGCACCGGCTGTGATCGGAATCTTAAAGATGCCGCTGGCTCAGGCCCAGGACTGGCAGCAGGGAAGGAGAAGGGGCAGCGCTCAAAGGGGCAGAGCTGCAGCCCCACAGAAGAGAGCCCAGGGAGACCCCAGCCTCTAGAAGAGAAGGAGGCCTCATTCCCACAGACCGGATACTTCCCTTTGGGAGAGGAGGCCTGCAAGGGAGCCACACATCCCACTGGCTCCAATTGCCTTCCCTGGTGGAGCCGGGGTTCAGGTCGGGCTTGTTTCCCTGGTTAAACTGTAGCCGTTGTCATATTTGTCCCACTTTTGTTCCCATTGCATCAAAGAGCCTGGCAGGGAATGGCTTATCCAAGGGGGTCCATAGTAAGGGTCTGGAGTCCTCAGAGGGGCCCTCTAAATACATAGGAACGTCCATTCAGCTCCGTCCTCTGCAGAAACCAGGAACACTCTGGCCTTCCTCCTCTTTCTGGCCTTCCTCCTTTCTCCAAACAGCACAAGAGGCTTAGTTCTGTGGCTGGACACTGAAACAAGGGACAGCTAGGGGAAGTGGGGAGTGGGAAGCAAAGCAGATGTGGGCCTGCCCTCCCAAGCTAGGAGAGGCCCAAGTGACAGCAAGAGTAGGTCAGGCGCTGCCTATGAGAGCAGGCAGGGCGCTGTCCAGGGTGCTGAAGGAACCCACTTCCCAGAAAGAAAGCCGCAGCCATAGGACTTGCTAGTCCTGGTAACAAGAGTGTGACAAATAGCGCATGCGTGTCTCTGTGTGCGCCTTGCACACTGCCTGGATTGAATTGACGGCAGCACAAAGCAGAGGGAAGCTCTGCTCCACCTGGCAAAGGAAATAGCCCCATTTTGGCCCTACAGGAAGAGAAGCGGAGACCTTGCCCTCTCTCTCTCATATAATAATAATTAAGGTAAAAGGTAAAAGTTTTCCCCTGACATTAAGTCCAGTCGTGTCCGACTCTAGGGATTGGTGTTCATCTCCATTTCTAAGCCAAAGAGTCGGCATTGTCCACAGACACCTCCAAGATCATATGGCCGGCATGACTACATGGAGTGCCGTTATCGTCACGTCAAAGTGGTATCTATTAATCTACTCACATTTGAATCTTTTCAAACTGCTAGACTAGCAGAAGCTGGGCCTGACAGCAGGAGCTCACCCCATTCCCTGGTTTCAAACTGCTGACTTTTCGGTCAGCAAGATCAGCAGCCCTCAGGTGTAATCAACTGCACCACAAGGGGCTCCCATATAATAATAATAATAACAAGAACAACAACAACAACAACAGCCAGCAGAGTGTCTGCTGTGGACTCATCTTGTTGTGTTTCTACTAATAATAATAATAGCTTTATTTATACCCCTCCGCCATCTCCCAGAAGGCCTTGGGATGGCTTACAGAAGCACATACAAGTGCCATAACACATAAAGGCATAGGTAAAATTACATCAACATTAAACAATGACAACATCAGTTAAGATTAAAAAAAACACATTACAAAAGTAAATTTAAAAATCAATAAAACACAGAACAAATTACCATTAAAATGCCCATGAAGAGGAGGGGGGGGGGCTTTCCCACTTGCCAAGGGGGACAGGCAATATTTCCCACCCCAAGGCTTTGGAGGGGGCCTTACTTGGGGCCATGATTTTAGTAAAGGGGATCAGAAAGCATCCCATTGCCTGAGAGGAAACCCACTGGAGCTGGAATGGGAATGTAGAAAAGATCAACAAAGGGTTTTTGCACCATGACTTGGACTCTGCAAATCAGTGAGAGCCATGGGTAAGGGCTTTAAATCAGATTGATACTTAGACTGCCCCCTCACAGCCCCTGCTGACATCATATTCCTCATTCAGCCCAAGCCATGTTACTCTTCACTCTTCTCTGCAAACCAAGGCATCCAAGAAGATGTACCATGTTCCCCTTACAACCAGTCCACAGACTTTATAATATCTAGCCAGTACAGCACTGAATCCACTGGCCACAACCCAACATAGGCCTTGGCACTCACAATCCCAGTGAAATCAATTAAAACTGCGTAGGCCCATATCTGTGCTGGATTGTGCCTACTGTACCCAAAATATGGTTTATTTTTATAAACTATTAGATCACAGCCACTAAAATGCAAACATGTCAACACTATGCACACCCACAGTCCAGTCCTATGTTTATCTCCTCCAGCACACTTCTTGGTGAGTTCACTGAGACTTACTCCCAAGGAAACATGCAGGACTGCAGCCCCGATGCCCCAAAGCTCTTCCTTCTTAAACTGGCACCCTAAAAGGCACCCTTCCAAGCATTTTTCCACCCACCTCCGGTGAAGTCTCATCTCCACAGCCTAATGTTTGAATTTTTTGATGCTTGCATTTCTTCAAACATTAGCCAGAAAAATCTATATTTCCCAATCCTCTGGAATCATAGCACCTGACATCTATGTCCTCTGAGCATGCTCAGTGTTTAAGGTCCTGTCAGGATTTCCAGTGCAGTCTCAACCAACAATGAAGCAAAGCCTTTCCTCCTTACCCCATTGACCCTTTGGTTACAGACCATGTTCCTGAGCACAGTACCTTCCAAAGTAGAGCATGCAAAAGTGCATTGCAAGTAAGATATCTGCCGGAGCTTCTAGAACAGCATTTCTCAGGGGTTGGGATCCCTGGGGAGGGGGGTTACAAGGGGGGTTTCAGAGGGGTCGCCAAAGACCATCAGAAAACATATACTTCTGATGGTCTTAGAAACCCCTTTGACAGTGAAGGCTGAAGATCTCTCTGCCTGTTCTTCTCTACCTTTTTGGAAACAGATGGTGAATCCTCCCACCAAAAGGCCTCCTCCTATTGTGATTGTAGGTGAACTATATATCCCAGCAACTACAACTCCCAAATGTCAAAGTCTATTTCCCCCAAACTCCACCAGTGTTCACACTTGGGTATATTGAGTATTTGTGCCAAGTTTGGTCCAGACCCATTATTGTTTGAGTCCACAGTGCTCTCTGGATGAAGGTGAACTACAACTCCAAAATTCAAGATCAATGCCCACCAAACCCTTACAGTATTTTTTTGTTGGTCATGGGACTTCTGTGTCCCAAGCTTGGTTCATTTTCATTATTGGTGGAGTTCAGAATGCTCTTTGATTGTGTTGTTGTTCATTCGTTCAGTCGTCTCCGACTCTTTGTGACCTCATGGACCAGCCCACGGCAGAGCCCCCTGTTGGCCGTCACCACCCCCAGCTCCTTCAAGGTCAGTCCAGTCACTTCAAGGATGCCATCCATCCATTCTTTGATTGTAGGTGGACTATAAATCCCAGCAACTACACTCCTAAATGACAAAATCAATCCTCCCAACCCCAGCTGTATTCACATTTGGGCATATCAGGTATTTGTGCTAAATTTGGTCCAGTGAATAAAAATGCATCCTGCATATCAGATATTTACATTACAATTTGTAACAGTAGCAAAATTACAGTTATGAAGCACGAATGAAAATAATGTTATGTTTGGGTGTCACCACGACACGAGGAACTGTATTAAAGGGCTGCGGCATTGGAAGGTTGAGAAACATTGTTCCAGATTTCTTGCAGTTGCATTTGCTCTTCTGTACCAGTGAAGTGAAGCACCTTGTTTGGCCCCGATATTCCTGGATGAGATAGGAATGGAGGGTAAGAAGGAGCCGGCATCTCAGGCCCCACGCTTTGACTTGGGATCGTTATGAAGTGAGAGCGAGGCGGAAAGAGAACAGAGAGGTTGAGCTGGAACGAGAAGAGAAGGCGGGAGATCGAAGCGTGGTCCCCAAGGCCCTTGCTGGGGCGGTGTGCATCTCTGTGTGTTGATGCCAAGCACCTTCATGTGGGATGGGCAACTCCCACCTGCCTCCCCACAGCAGCCGAAGGTCTGGAGAAGTGGCAGAGGAGGGAGGGAGCGCTGGTCTGAAAACTTGCCCACGCTGCAGTTTGGTGATCTCCAGATCTGCCAAGCATCTCCCTTGTAGAGAGGTGCCATCTTCCTCTAGACTAGAGCCAGGGCTGTTTGCGAAGAGGCCACATCGGAAGTCAGACTCTTTGGGTCAGGAATGGGAGGCATGTGGTTGTGTGGGTGGCCCTGTCTATTGCCTCTGTTCTGGAAAAAGTCCTTTTAAAACGTTCTTCTTTTTCAAGTGGAAAGCCAAGCAGCTTTGGTGCAAAGGACACCCAAAATTCAAGCATAATCCTGGAGCATCAACCAGGAAAAAGTAGACCCTAGACCAGTGTTTCTCAACCTTCCTAATGCTGCGACCCCTTAATACGGTTCCTCATGTTGTAGTGACCCCCAACCATAACATTACTTTTGTTGCTACTTCATAACTTATTCTGCTACTATTATGAATTGTAATGTAAATATTTGATATGCAGGATGTATTTTCATTCACTGGACAAAATTTGGCACAAATACCCTATACGCCCAAATGTGGATACTGGTGGGGTTTGGGAGGGGGGATTGATTTTATCATTTGGGAGTTGTAGTTGCTGGGATTTACAGTTCACCTAAAATCAAAGAGCATTCTGAACCACCAATGATGGAATTGAACCAAACTTGGCACACAGAATTCCCATGACCAAAGAAAAACTGGAAGGGTTTGGTGGGCATCAGGGGCAGCTCAAGCCATTACGCAAAGTAAGCATTCACAGTATAGTTGATTTTGCCCAGGGGCGCTGTTGAGGCGCTCTTGGGGGAAAATAGACCTTGACATATGCGAGTTGTAGTTACTGGGATGTATAGTTCAGTTATAATCAAGGAGCATTCTGAACTCCATCAATGATGGAATTGAACCAAATATGGCACACAGAACCCCCACGACGAACAGAAAATATATATCAGTGATTGGTGGGGGGGGGGGGCAAAATACTGTTTGCTTACACTTGAAAATTACCTAGGGCTGCCTCTGGTGGGCATTGACCTTGAGTTCCGGACTTGTAGTTCACCTACATCCAGAGAGCACTGTGGACTCAAACAATGATGGATCTGGACCAAACTTGGCACAGACACTCAATATGCCCAAATGTGAACACTGGTGGAGTTTGGGGAAAATAGACGTTAACATTTGGGAGTTGTAGTTGCTGGGATTTATAGTTCACCTACAATCAAAGAGCATTCTGAACCCCAATGATAGAATTGGGCCAAACTTTGTACACAGAACCCCCATGACCAAAAGAAAATACTATGTTTTCTAATGGTCTTTGGCGATCCCCCTAATGACCTCCCCCACAGCGGTCCTGACCCCAGATTGAGAAATGCTGCCCTAGATGGTGTCCAAAGTTTGCAACCTCTACCCATAGGCTGCAGATTTTGGCCACCGTCTAGGATCTGGTTTTGCCTGGTTGACGCTCCTGCCTTCTTCGGTTCATATTTTGGGCTGGGCAGATGTCAAGGTTCAGGACATGGCCCGAGGCCAAGGGGGAGCCTGGTGAATGAAGCCAGGAAGGATGGCCCCTCCCCACAGATAGACAGGGGCTGGAGCAGTGGACGAACTGCATGCTGCCTTCGCAGCCCATGTGGCCTCATCCTTTGTGTTGCAGGAACCCGGGGGGGGGGGGGGGGGGGGGCTGGCCAGAGTGTGAAGGAGTGGCCAGCGCAGCCGGGGTCCATCTGGAACCAGCGGGCCGTGATTTTTGGAGTCTCTGCAGCGGAGTTATTAGGCCGCTCTCCTCATAAGCTGTTTGTGGTGGATGTTGCTGCTGAACCAGAGGCAGTGGCTCTCTTCTCTGCCCCGGAGCAGCCCCCTGAGGCTCCAAAGGCCGGCTAGAAAGGAAAGGGAAGCCTTTGATGGGCCAAAGGGAGCAACTCTTCTTTGCCAACTGCTTCTAGCCTTTCTGCCTTTTGAAGAATGCTGGATTCAAACAGTGTTGATGCTGAGATGTACAGAGACTGTTCTCAGGCCCGTCTTGCAGCCATAGCCCTCCATTCACTCAGCTAAATTCAGCTCAGTAATGACTTCATGGCTCTAGCAATGCCATCCCAATGGGTCAGTCACAACAACAACAACAGAAGGGAACAGCTTTGCAGGCCACAGGAACTGCAGAACATGGGCGAATCCACATCGGTCAGGATGGCAAACTCTCTTCAATTGGGTTGCTGTGCATTTTTCAGGCTGTATGGTCGTGTTCCAGAAGCATTCTCTCCTGACGTTTTGCCCACATCTATGGCAGGCAGCCTTTGAAAATGGTACAATTTTTGAAGATTCTCATCAACGCAGAATTCCTCTCATTAAGGTTTGTTGACACTCAGAAAACATGTTTTTCAACCATTTCCAAATCTTCCCATCTCTAATTGGGAGGCAACTCGCTCGCCCTGGATGTTGCTAGGTATTTCCCAGTTTTGCACCAGGGTTTCTCCCGTTGCCAGGCACAATATACGTCTGTATATCATGGCATTTGATCGTTATGAAGATAACTTTCCACTCCTGTTCTGAATTCTGAACCGCTCCGAATGCCGAAACAATATGGAGATGGGCCACTGGTTCCTGCCTTTCTCCAAGCCTCCTGTTCATGCAGCCCACGAAGATGCCCATAATTTTTACATCTCTGGCAAAACTGCTCGCAATGCATTAATCATTTAAAAACATATTTCTGACGGCACCCAAAAAAGAAAGAAACGGAACGGCTAAACGATATATGAATTATTGATGGCGAGGGGCTCCCTCTATTGCAGATGTCGGAGGAGCAGAAAGAATGAGCAGGAGGCAAATGGTGGGTCCTGAGCGTGATGCAGGTCTGGGGCCCCTCAGGGCCACCGTCCCTCATTGAGGTTTCATAGTCCATGGTCTATATGGGAGAAGATTTCCAGGGTCCCTTTGCATTGCTTGTTCTAGCTCCACGGGAGGAAGAGGAAGAGGAGGAGGAAGAGGAGGAGGAGGAGGAAGAAGAAGAAGGGGAGGAGGAGGAGCAGCAGCAGGAGCAGGAGGAAGAGGAAGAGGAGGAGGGGGAAGAAGAAGAGGAGGAGGAGGAGGAGGAGGAGGAAGAAGAAGAAGAGGAGGAGGAGCAGCAGGAGCAGGAGGAAGAGGAGGAAGAAGATGAGGAGGAGGAGGAGGAGGAGAAGAAGAAGAGGAGCAGCAGCAGCAGCAGGAGGAGGAAGAGGAGGAAGAAGAAGAGGAGGAGGAGGAGGAGAAGAGGAGGAGCAGGAGCAGGAGGAAGAGGAGGAGGAGGAGGAAGAAGAAGAGGAGCAGTAGCAGGAGCAGGAGGAAGAGGAGGAGGAAGAAGAGAAGAAGAAGAGGAGGAGGAACAGCAGGAGCAGGAGGAAGAGGAGGAGGAGAAAGAAGATGAGGAGGAGGAGGAGGAGGAAGAAGAGGAGGAGCAGCAGCAGGAGCAGGAGGAAGAGGAAGAATGAGGAGGAGGAAGGAGGAGGAGGAGGAGGAAGAAGAGGAGGAGGAGGAGCAGTAGCAGGAGCAGGTGGAAGAGGAGGAGGAGGAGGAGCAGGAGGAAGAAGAGGAGGAGGAGGAGCGGCAGGAGCAGGAGGAAGAGGAGGAAGAAGATGAGAAGGAGGAAAAAGAAAAAGAGGAGCAGGAGCAGGAGGAGGAGGAGGAAGAAGATGAGGAGGAGGAGGAGGAAGAAGAGGAGCAGCAGGAACAGGAGGAAGAGGACTTGACATCTCCCTTCCCCTCCCACAGCTCTCTTTGCAGAGTTCCTGCAGACGCCCAAAATAATTAGCTTGATCAGCCCATGCAAAACAGCTCCGATTGGAACCATTCATTATTTAATCTGATATGCACCATATTTGCCCAGGAGGCTTTCACACAGATCAATCTTTGGGACGATTTCATATATTAAAGGCAGCTCAAAAGGCAAGGATGGAGTCATATACATATGCAAATCGGCTGCATTTGCACAAATCAGCGTTAGATGATGATGGATAGCGGGCCCGCTGCTGAAGAATTTGTTTCCCTTGGAAGGGAACTGATGAGGGAAGGGAGACGTTCTCCCCTAGCGATGCCAGCCACTAGAGATGCCAGCCGCAAGTCTTCTCCGAGCGGAGTGGGAGGCTCGCTGCCACAACTGATGCACCTGGTCCATGAAGATTAAGCAGCTGTCCATGGCATTGCTTTCCTCTCTTGCGTAGCTTGGGGGGCACCGATGGTGGTTCTGCACATGGTAGGCTCAGCCTTGCAAGGTGGGCCCTGGACTCCCCCTGGCCCAGCTCCACATTGACTAATAGGAGGACTCCGCGTCCATAATAGGACTCCGTGTCCTCCTTTGGCTGCTGTGTCCTTTCTCTTTCATCTCATTAATTTCTTCTTCTCTGAAGGGGACAGCCGCCGTTAATTAGCAGTGATAACGGCCCCTCCGGCGGCACGAAGGACTGAGAAGAAAGAAGGAGCAAGGAATTTGGGTTTTGGGGGGCCGGCTGTGGCAAGAGATGGCTGGCGCTCCCTTTTCCCCTTCTCTGCGACACTTAAGGGGAGATAGGGCTCCCCATTCCTGCCTTTTATGGAGGTGTAGAGACCAAAATCCACTTATTATGGTATTGTGAATGCATCTAAATTAACTCAATGTATATTTACAAATACACATATCAACAAAACACAAATCTGCCACATTCACATTAAGCAGAAACAATTGGTTCTTCTCTTGAAGTATGAAACCAAACCTTCATATGAGTAAGAATAGCCCTTGAATGTAAATAAATGTCCTATTCTTTATTGCATACGAGTAGACTCCAGTCATCACAATAGGTGTCCTATTTCCTTCATTACACGCAAGTCAACTCCAACCTGCAACCGGTTTCGACTCACAAGAGTCTTCATCAAGCGGTTGGGTCTACAAACAACACATATCATTAATACACACATAAAGTTGGTGGAGGTGCCAGAACCCCAGCCAAAGGGAGGAGGGGAGCACAATGTGTGGGGCCCAGTGAACCCTTCTGCTGGGGAATTTGAGCTGTTAGACTCAAAAATAATCCTCAGTTGGGATGATTCCACCATAAATATAGTAGAGTACCAGAAGTACTTGGTGCCCCGGATACCACAGTGGGTTAAACCACTGAGCTGCTGAACTTGCTGACTCCAAGGTTGCCAGTTCAAATCTGGGGTGCAGGGTGAGCTCCTGCTGTTAGCCCCAGCTTCTGCCAACCTAGTAGTTCAAAAACATGCAAATATGAGTAGATCAATAAGTACCACTCTAGCTGGAAGGCAACGGCGCTCCATGCAGTCATGCTGGCCACATGACCTTGGAGGTGTCTATGGACAATGCTGGCTCTTCAGCTTAGAAATGGAGGTGAGCATCAACCCTCAGCTAGATTTAATGTCAGGGGAAAACCTTTACTTTTATCTTAACCAGAAGTAAACTTCATAACCAGAAGAAACTTACATGTGGTGAAACTGGGATAAGCTTCTATTCTTAGGATGGCACAGGATTACAGAGTCAGAACTTTAGTTTCAAAAATATTTATTGAAGTAAAAGAAATACATTCTTGATAGAAAAGGTCTTGGAGCCAACTAGATTACTAAATCTCACCTTCTAAGAAAGGTCAAAATGGCAAAAAATCCATGCAGCTACATTTTGCCCATAGAATGAGGCAAAATGTGCATCCCTTTTAGAAGGAAGGAAAGGAAGAAGGAAAAACAATAGTGGCGATTGGCCACATGGCTAGCCCAGGGCAATAAAAATACCTATAAAAAGGAAGTTCCCTCACAGATTCCATTGCTACAACTTCAAAGGCAGAGGAGACAGTGGCTAACAGGAGGAAGAAAGACAAAGCCCTTTTTGGTAAACATGCATAGGATCAGCCTCAGCCAGGAAAGCCCTACACGTCTTTCTCCAGCAGCTTCCTCCTCTGCCTTCCTTTCCATTAATTCACTGTCTTTCTTATGCATTTAATAGACCATTGTCTCAGATCGCCAGCCACCAGGGTTGCCTGGAAACTAACTGTTCACTGTGACGAATTCTTGAACTGTTTGACTGCAAGAAGCAACGGGGCGGTTGCTTGAAAGTCACCTCCTTCTCAACCCCAGGAAATGGCAGAGAACGCTGTCAAAATATTTACGTTGTCATCCTAGGCATTCTCATGGCAGAAAAGGGGGAGCGGGGAATCCTCACAGCCCCAAGCGGCTTCCACTCCTGCTTCTTCCTTAGAGGGTGTTGCAGTGCGCCCTGGGTCCCCTTCTGACAGATTGGGGTCCTGTACTGGGGCTGGGCTTAAAGACCCAGAAGAGCTCCTCAGCCACATTGGGAGGCTTCATCCTGTCCTGTTTTGCCCCAGAAACAGCCTTACAACAAGGGTTAAAGCAACTAAAAATGCACAGTGTTCCTCAACCTGGGGGTCGGGACCCCTGGGGGGGTCACAAGGGGGTATCAGAGGGGTCGCCAAAGGCCATCAGAAAACACAGTCTTTTCTGTTGGTCATGGGGGTTCTGTGTGGGAATTTTGATTCAATTCCATCATTGGTGGAGTCCAGAATGCTCTTTGATTGTAGGTTAACTATAAATCCCAGCAACTACAACTCCCAAATGTCAAAGTCTATTTTCCCCAAAGTCCACTAGTGTTCACATTTGTACATATTGAGTATTTGTGCCAAGTTTAGTCCAGATCCATCATTGTTTGAGTCCACAGTGCTCTCTGGATGTAGGTGAACTACAACTTCAAAACTCAAGGTCAATGCCTACCAATCTCTTCCAATATTTTCTGTTGGTCATGGGAGTTCTGTGTGCCAAGTTTGATTCAATTCCATCGTTGGTGGAGTCCAGAATGCTCTTTGATTGTAGGTGAACTATAAATCCCAGCACCTACAACTCCCAAATGACAAAATCAATCCCCGTCCAACCCCACCAGTATTCAAATTTGGGCGTATTGGGTATTCGTGCCAAATTTGGTCCAGTGAATGAAAACACATCTTGCATATCAGATATTGCAAATTAGATATTGCAAATGTAACTCTCTGGTCTGCCTCTGACACGATAAATAAGTAAATATCAGATATTTACATTACGATTCATAACAATAGCAAAATTACAGTTGTGAAGTATCGCTTCTCGGCCTTTTGGCTAAGATCAAGTGTAGTACAGTTGTGAAGTAGCAACAAAAATAACTTTATGGTTGGGCGTCACCACAACATGAGGAACTGTATTAAGGGGTCACGGCATTAGGAAAGTTGAGAACCACTGCTCTAGCAAGATGATAATACTTTAACAAACCACAGCAAAGGAACAGAAGGAAAATCCCAAAGACTTACATCAGACATGAAACCAGAGACTTCTGCAAAAAGTCTTTGTGTGGTACTTGCTGGAGCTGCAAGCAAGGAAACTGGAGCACAGAAGCACTCAGTAGAACGGTTGCTGCCAGCATTGACCATTGTTCTGCATCCTAGTCTCCAGGGCAGCAGAAAACAAGCTTGCTCCCTCCTCCCTGTGGCTTCCTCTCACATATTTATACATGGCTATCATATCTCCTCTCAGCCTTCTCTTCTTCAGGCTAAACATGCCCAGCTCCTTAAGCTGCTCCTCATAGGGCTTGTTCTCCAGACCCTTGATCATTTTAGTTGCCCTCCTCTGGACACATTCCAGCTTGTCAATATCTCACTTGAATTGTGGTGCCCAGAATTGGACACAATATTCCAGGTGTGGTCTAACCTAGAGGCAGAATAGAGGGGTAGCATGACTTCCCTAGATCTAGACACTATGCTCCTATTGATGCAGGCCAAAATCCCATTGGCTTTTTTTCCTGCCACATCACATTGTTGGCTCATGTTTAACTTGTTGTCCACGAGGACTCCAAGATCTTTTTCACACGTAGTGCTCTCGAGCCAGGCATTGTCCCCCATTCTGTATCTTTGCATTTCGTTTTTTCTGCCTATTTATGGCTCATCATAAAATATTTCTGCAATTTGGGAGACTTGGGTGGAATTTATTTTCCTGCTGCAGCAAGGACCATAAAACAGCTTTGATTTCTTTTTGTCATGTCAGGAGCGACTTGAGAAACTGCAAGTCGCTTCTGGTGTGAGAGAATTGGCCAGCTGCAAGGATGTTACCCAGGAGACGTCCGGATGTTTTGATGTTTTATCATCCTTGTGGGAGGCTTCTCTCATGAACCCGCATGAGGAGCTGGAGCTGATAGAGGGAGCTCATCCGTGCTCTCCCAGGATTTGAACCTGTGACCTGTCAGTTTTAGTCCTGCCGGCACAGGGGTTTAACCCACTGTGCCACCGGGGGCTCCACAACAGCTTTGATGACAAGAAGAGTCTCCAAGTCAAGTTGGTCCTCTGCTCGGTTTTTCTATTTCATGTGCAGCTGTTGGGTTCTTCATGTGGACTTTTTGGCTCTTAATTCTCTCAACCTCAGTGGAGATCCTCCAAAAGATTGCTTCTTAAACTGTGGGTCCCCCCCTTCACTCAATGTTGGGGTCATGAAAAATTTGGCAACAGAGAAAGGTTTCTGAATGCCATCCGTTTACACAAATCAGTTGGCAACAAGGTGCAGTGTTTACAATGGACACTGCAGAAGATGCTTCACGTAGACTCCACAAAAATGGAGAATCAGCCTCTTTAGTAAGACTTGCAAATTTTCATTTAATACCAGTAAATGTTTGCTTTTATACCTATTTTATGTACATATATACCCAGGATCATGTAAAAAAGCCCCCAGTGGTGCTATGGGTTAAACCCTTGTGCTAGCACAGTGGTTCTCAACCTTCCTAATGCCGTGACCCCTTAATAAAGTTCCTCATGTTGTGTTGACCCCCAACCATAACCCTAACATTACAATACAATAAGCCTTTATTGGCATATACATAGGAAAGAGGTATAACATAACATTATGAATTGCCATGTAAATAAAGATCTGCAGGATGTATTTTCATTCACTGGAGCAAATTTGGCACAAATACCTGGTATGCCCAAATTTGAATACTGGTGGGGTTGGCGTGGGGATTGATTTTGCCATTTGGGAGTTGTAGTTGCTGGGATTTATAGTTAACCTGTAAACAAAGAGCATTTTGAACCCCACCAACAATAGAATTGAACCAAAGTTGGCACACAGAACTCCCATGACCAACAGAAAATACTGGAAGGGTTTGGTGGGCATTGACCTTGAGTTTGGGAGTTGAAGTTCACCTACATCCAGAGAGCACTCTAGACTCCAACTATGATGGATCTGGAACAAACTTGGCACAAATACTCAATATGTTCAAATGTGAATACTCGTGGGGTTTTGTGAAAATAGACCTTGAGATTTGGGAGTTGTAGATACTGGGATTTATAGTTCACCTACAATCAAGGAGCGTTCTGAACCCCAACAATGATAGAGTTGGGCCAAACTTCCCACACAGAGACCCCCATGACCAACAGAAAATACTGTTTTTTATGGTCTTTGGCGACCCCTCTGACACCCCTTCGCGACCCCTCCAGGGGTCCCGACCCCCAGGTTGAGAAACACTGTGCTAGCAGGACTGGTCAGCAGTTCGAATCCAAACAGAGTGGGTTGCGCTCCCTCTGTCAGCTCCAGCTTCCCATGCAAGGACATGAGAGAAGCCTCCCACAAGGATGATAGAAACATCAAAACATTCGGGCATCCCCTTGGCACAATTCGATGTATGGCTTTGATTCGCTGTAAGGCTGAGAAACGCGGGCTATAAATATCGTACATAAATAAATAAATATCCTTGCAGACAGCCAATTCTCTCACACCAGATGCAACTTGCAGTTTCTCAAGTTCCTCCTGACACAGAAAAAAATGTTTTAAAAAGGCTTGTGAGAAAAAGGGTCGCAAGTGGAAAAAGTTTAAGAAGCCCCGCACTAGAGAGTCTAGCGTACCATCACCACTTTTGGCAAATTCCTTCCCTCCAGAAAGAAAAATTCCTCTAAATGCCATCAAAATGCCCCAGCTAATGCCGTACTTCACAGCAGCATCAATTTCCTGGACAAGAAGGTCCAGGAAGAAAGGCATCAGCCACTGCTTGAGCTTATTGTTCCCTATTTTCATGCAAACCAGTTTCAAGTCATTCCGGATATGTTAGTGAGGAACAGAAAGAATTTGCATAACACTGAGAATCAGTGAGTTTGCAGAAGACAATACCGCTAAGGGGACAACCTTGGGCATCTTGGGAGAAAGGGGCATTTCAGAGAAAAACACTCAGAATGCCCCCTCCCCAAAGACATCTTCTCAGCAGAGGCACTTCCATTACTGGCACTTGCAGGTGGTGCAAGCAACCCTTTAGGTAAAGGTAAAGGTTGTCCCCTGACATTAAGTCCAGTCATGTCTGACTCTGGGGTGTGGTGCTCATCTCCATTTCTAAGCCGAAGAGCCAGCGTTGTCCATAGACACCTCCAAGGTCATGTGGCTAGCATGACCGCATGGAGCGCCGTTACCTTCCCGCCGGAGCGGTACCTATTGATCTACTCACATATGCATGTTTTCGAACTGCTAGGTTAGCAGAAGCTAGGGCTGACAGCGGAAGCTCACGCCGCTCCCTGGAATCGAACCTGTGACCTTTTGGTCAACAAGCTCAGCAGCTCAGGGCTTTAACCCACTGCGCCACCGGGGGCCCCAAACAACCCTTTAGCCATAGACAAAGCCCATAAAGCCACAAGGACCAGTGCTGCCCTTGCTCCATTGTCCTGCCCTTGCCCCATTGTCATTGTGACCCACACCGGGAAGATGTGGGTCACAGGAGATGCAGGAGAGGTTCTTGGTCAGTAGGAGATTCAACAGAGGAAGCATCCTTCAATGTCTCCCCCCAAAAGAGATCTTCATTGGCCAGAAGCCTCACCGTTGCTTCATCTTAGGCTAAGGTGATGGTGTGGTAGGTCTACGAAATGGTGATAAAGTGGGGAGGGGGGGCTTTCAAAAGACTGTGTCCTTTTTTAGGATCACAACACACACCTTTGAGTCCTTGGAGGCTCTTCTAACAGGACATGAGTTTCCCCTCCCGTTCTTCCCAAGAGAGTTTCTTGTGACTATGAAGTACAAATGACATTGGCTTCTGTTGCGTTTCATCTCTGGACTACACAAGTCTCCAGTCCTCAATGAGTAGCTAGACTAGAGATAGGTTTAGGCTGAGGGATTCCTCCCCCACATTCCTATGCATGTTTACCAAAAAGGGCTTTGTCTTTCCTCCTCCTGCTATCCACTGTCTCCCTCCCCCTATTATCTGAGGGAATATGGTCATATTCTAGAAGCATTCTCTCCTGACGTTTTGCCTGCATCTATGGCAAGCATCCTCAGAGGTTGTGGGGACTGTTGGAACCAACAGACCTCACAACCTCTGAGGATGTTTGCCATAGATGCAGGTGAAACGTCAGGAGAGAATGCATCTAGAACATGGCCATATAGCCCAAAAAACCTACAACAACCCAATGATTCCAGCCATGAAAACCTTCGACAATATATCTGAGGGAACTTCCTCTCTTAAGTTTTATTGCCCTGGATTGGCCTCCACCATTGCCTCTTCTGCCTTTTCCTTCTTCCAGTGAGGATGCATTTTGCCTCTCCCTTTAGGCAAAATGTAGCTGCATGGATTTTTTTTTTACTTTTTACCCTTTTACCTCCTTAGAAGATGAGACTTGGTAAGCTAGTTAGCTTCAAAACCTTTTCTATCTGGAATGTATTTCTTTTACTTCAATAAATAGTTTAAAGTTCTCACTCTGCAATCCTGTGCCATCCTATGGAGTAAGGGCTTATCCTAGCTCACCTCGCGTAAGTTTCTGCTGGTTATGCAGTTTACTTTTGTACTCTGCTATATTTATGGTGGAATCACACCAACTGAGGGTTATTTTGAACCTAACAGCACAGATTCCCCAACGAAACCACATGGACCAGTCCAGGGACAGTCCTGCCCTTGCCCCATTGTCATTGTGACCCACACCAGGAAGGGCCCCCGAGATGCAGGAGAGGTTCCTGGTCAGCAGGAGATTCCAAGATTCAACTGACAAATCATTCTTCAACGCCTCCCCCCAAAAGATATCTCCATTGGCAAGAAGCCCCACATGGCCAGGCTATGAGGCACAAGCTCTGCAAAGGTTTGTATGAGTGTGGATATGGTGTGCCTAGGAAATCCAGGTGATAAAGTGAGGAGTGGGGCCTTCAAAATACTGTTTCCCCTTTTAGGATCACAACACACACCTTTGAATCTTGGAGGCTCTTATAACAGGGTGTGACCCCCCCCCCCCCCACCAATCCTCCCAAGAGAGCTCCTCGTGCCTCTGAAGTGCAATTGAGATTGGTTTCCATTCCCTCCCCTCCTCCTCTTCCTTCTCCTCCTCCTACCCTCCAACCTGACCTTGCACATTCCCTCATTCTGGGATTGGGGGGGGGGGGGGAGTCCAGGAATCACAAGGAAGTGGGAGGCTGCTGCTGGACCCCACTCCTTCCACCCTGCTTGTCTTCCTAGGACAAGGATCAACAAAGTGCACATAAGATCCCTAAGCATCAAGATAGGGACAGAATCAGTGCTTTGGAGGCATTGCAGATGGTCGGGACTGGATTCCAAAAGAGGAGCCAGGCTGTTCCTCATGTTCCAAGAGGACCAACAGGAAGATGGTCTTCCCCAAGTCCTCGCCCCCCCCCATGGGAAAAGGACCAGGGAGAGCCCCATGCCAAGCCCCTTCAAGGAGTTTGGGGGTCATATTCTCTGGCCTGAAGGCTTGGGTGTCCCTGTCATCAGCAGCCCCCAGCCACAGAGTCCTTCAGAAACCTTAGACTGTTGTCTTTCCACTAAGCTTTGGAATATTTTCAGATATGCTTTCCATTCCTAGGCACTGCTTGTCCTTGCCACCCCATTGCAGGCATCACCTAGTGCAGCATTTCTTAACATGGGGGTCGGGACCCCTGGGGGGGGGAGTCATGAGGGGGGTGTCAGAGGGTCACCAAAGATAACACAAACACAATATTTTCTGTTGGTCATGGGGGTTCTGTCTGGGAAGTTTGGCCCAATTCTATCTTTGGTGGAGTTCAGAATACTCTTTGATTTCAGGTGAACTATAAATCCCAGCAACTACAACACTTAAATATCAAGGTCTATTTTCCCCAAACCCCACCAGTGTTCACATTTGGTCAATTGAGGATCTGTGCCAAGTTTGGTCCAGATCCATCATTGTTTGAGTCCACAGTGCTCTCTGGATGTAGGTGGACTACAACTCCAAAACTCAAGGTCAAGGCCCACCAAACCCTT
Organism: Anolis sagrei; assembly: GCF_037176765.1. Lineage (NCBI taxonomy): Eukaryota > Metazoa > Chordata > Lepidosauria > Squamata > Anolidae > Anolis > Anolis sagrei. The sequence continues at coordinate 19,985,771 of NC_090030.1, read as the reverse complement.
CCAGTATTTTCTGTTGGTCATGGGAGTTGTGTGTGCCACGTTTGGTTCAATCCAATCATTGGTGGAGTTCAGAATGCTCTTTGATTGTGGGTGAACTATAAATCCCAGCAATTACAATTCTTAAATGTCAAGGTGTATTTTCCCCAAACCCCACCAGTGTTCACATTCGGTCAATTGAGGATATGTGTCAAATTTGCTCCAAATCCATAATTGTTTGAGTCCACATTGCTCTCTGAATGTAGGTGAACTACAACTCCAAAACTCAAGGCCCACCAAACTCTTCCAGTATTTTCTGTTGGTCATGAGAGTTCTGTGTGCCAAGTTTGGTTCATTGGTGGAGTTCAGAATGCTCTTTGATTGTAGGTTAAATATCAATCCCAGCAACTACAACTCCCAAATGACAAAATCAATCCTCCCCAACTCCAACAGTATTCAAATTTGGACATATCAGGAATTTGTGCCAAATTTGGTCCAGTGAATGAAAATATATTCTGCATACCAGATATTTACAGTACGATTCATAACAGTAGCATAATTACAATTGTGAAGTAGCAACAAAAATAATTGTATGGTTGGGGGTCAGCACAACACGAGGAGCTGTATTAAGGGGTTGCAGCATCAGTAAGGTTGAGAACCACTGCACTAGTGCCTCAAAAGGGGAAAGAGAGGGTGAAGGCTCCCCAAAAGCAGCCTGCCATCTCTGGGGTGAGGACTGAGGGGCAGTACAGGTGCACAGAGGCAGCCCAACAGCTCATTGCCCTGTGCTCCTCCCCAAAGCAGCCTCTTGTGAGGGATGGGATTCCTAGGGTCTGCCAGAAGGTTGAGCTTCAAACAGGTTGTGCTGAAAGGCTGTGTCTCCTTAGCTCAGTGACTGAAGTGGCAATATTGTGGAGAGAGAGGGGAGCAGAAGACAGTTCCATCTTGTCTCCTGTCTATATCATCAGTTGGGAGCCTGCCTCAGGGTAGCGTGCTTGCTCCATCCATGTTCAACATCTACACAAATGACCAGCCACTGCCAGAAGAGACAGAGTTTCATCTATGCTGATGATCGTGCTATTACTGCTCAAGCAGGGAGCTTTGAGATGGTAGAACAGAAGCTCTCCGAAGATCTAGGTGCTCTTACTGCCTATTACAGAGAAAACCAGCAGATCTCTAACCCATCTGAAACACAGACATGTGCTTTTCATCTCAAGAACAGAGAAGCATCCCGAGCTCTGAGGATCACCTGGGAAGGAATCCCACTGGAGCATTGCAGCACACCCAAATACCTGGGAGTCACCCTGACCTGCAAGAAGCACTGCCTGAACATCAAGCAAAACGTGGGCACTAGAAACAATATCATACAAAAGCTGACTGGCACAACCTGGGGATCACAACTAGACACAGTGAAGACATCTGCCCTTGCGCTATGCTACTCTGCTGCTGAGTACGAATGCCCAGTGTGGAACACATCTCATCACACTAAAACAGTAGATGTGGCTCTTAATGAGACATGCCGCATTATCATGAGGGATCTGCGCCCTACACCACTGGAGAAATTACACAGCTTAGCTGCTATTGCACCACCTGACATCTGCCGGGAAGTAGCAGCCAATAGTGAAAGGACCAAGGCAGTGACATCTCCAGTTCATCCCCTGTTTGGGTATCAGCCAGCACATCAACGACTTAAATCTAGAACTAGTTTTCTAAGATCTACAGAGACACTCGCTGGAACGCCTCAGCAAGCGAGAGTCCAAAAGTGGCAGGCTCAAACCGAGAACCTCAACCAATGCCTGATACCAAATGAGAGACTCCCCACTGGGCACACAGAAAACGGGGCGACTTGTAAGGCGCTGAACAGATTGCGCTCTGGCACCACGAGATGCAGAGCCAACCTCAAGAAATGGGGCTACAAAGTGGAATCCACGACATGTGAGTGAGGAGAAGAGCAAACCACTGACCACCTGCTGCAATGCACCCTGGGCCCTGCCACATGCACAATGGAGGACCTCCTTGCAGCAACACCAGAGGCACTCCAAGTGGCCAGATACTGGTCAAAGGACATCTAATCAACTACCAAACTTGCAAATTTTGTGTTTTTTCTGTTTGTTTGTTTTGTTCTGTTAGAAATGTAAATGCAAATGTAAGTAGATCAATAGGTACTGCTCCGGTGGGAAGGTACTGTCGCTCCATGCAGTCATGCCAGCCACATGACCTTGGAGGTGTCTGCGGACAACGCCGGCTCTTCGGCTTAGAAATGGAGTTGAGCACCACATCCCAGAGTTGGACACGACTGGACTTCGTGTCAGGGGAAACTTTACCTATGTATCTTGTAAGCCGCTCTGAGTCCCCTTCGGGGTGAGAAGGGCGGCGTATAAATGTCGCAAATAAATAAATAAATAAATAAATAATTGTTGTTGGGTCTGGCAAGGCCTTCACTGCTCTTGGGGAAGTGTTTGCGCCTGATGCCACCCTGTGTTTTGCCCAACACTTCTGTTGTGTGTGTGTGTTTGGGGATGAGGGAGACCCTTTGTGTTTAATTTCCTTTATGGAGTATGTGCCAGGTGCCAATGGGACCCCAAACTAACCATCTCCCCCACTTTGCCTCACCTCTTCCTCCAGTCAGCCATCCTCTTCTCTGAGCTGAAGGCAGTCAGTCCCATCCATGTGGGGCAATCTACCAAGGCACAGTGAGATGAGAGCAAGGGGCTTCGGTTTTGGGGGGCTTCTTCCCCAGAAACCTCCCTGGCACAAGGGTTGGTCAGAAACTCCAGAGATGTTGGGCAGAGGGGTTCCTTTGTGTAGCAACAGAGGAGAAGGTTGCTTTGCGCCTATCTCTGTCTTTCATGGCCTGTCTCAGCGCTGCAGCCTGGCTCCATCGCAGACAGATTTTGGGCAGGATCCAAAGGCTCAAGCAAAGACCAGGATGAGCAGCCCCTTGAGTTCTTGTGGCTCCAAAGCACCTTTACGCTTTAAGCCACTGCAGAAAGTTATCCCTCTTCCCAGAAGAGGCACCCACTCCACAACAATGCACACCTCGATACAGAAGGTCCACTGCCCATAAGGAAATGCAAGCAAGGTGGGATCCAGGACTATGACTGAGAGGCCCCCAAACCATGGCTACTCTATACCCTTTCTATCATCTGCTTTGAAAGCCTCATCCCCCAATCTCACTGCTCCAAAACAGCCACTGAAGAACCAAGAGCAGGCTAAGAATGAGTGGAATGCCAAATGGAGAAAGAAGAGGAGAAAAGGAAAGGAAAGCAAGGCCACAGCCTGGACAAAGATAACACAGTTCAAATCAGATATTGGGGTTTTCTGCCTCAATATCTTGGGAGATAGGGCTCTGTGGAAGGGCTCTGAGTCCACACTCAGATATTGTGGGGTTTTCTGCCTCAATATTCTGGGAGATAGGGCTGTGTAGAAGGATCCTGAGTCCACACGTAGAGAATATGGGATTTTCTGCCTTGACATTCTGGGAGATAGGGCTCTGTGGAAGGGCTCTGAGTCCACACTCAGATATTGTGCGGTTTTCTGCCTCAATATCCGGAGATATAGGGCTGTGTGGAAGGGCCCTGAGTGCACACTCAGATATTGTGGGGTTTTCTGCCTTGATATCCTGAGAGATAGGGCTGTGTGGAAGGGCCCTGAGTCCACACTCAGATATTGTGGGGTTTTCTGCCTTGATATCTTGGGATATAGGGCTGTGTGGAAGGGCCCTGAGTCCACGCTCAGATAATATGGGTTTTCTGCCTTGATATCCTGGAATATAGGGCTGTGTGGAAAGGCCCTGAGTGCACACTCAGATATTGTGGGGTTTTCTGCCTTGATATCCTGAGAGATAGGGCTGTGTGGAAGGGCCCTGAGTCCACACTCAGATAATATGGGTTTTCTGCCTTGATATCCTGGAATATAGGGCTGTGTGGAAGGGCCCTGAGTGCACACTCAGATATTGTGGGGTTTTCTGCCTTGATATCCTGAGAGATAGGGCTGTGTGGAAGGGCCCTGAGTCCACACTCAGGTAATATGGAATTTTCTGCCAGGATATCAAGGGAGATAGGGCTATGTGGAGGGGCCCTGAGTGCACACTCAGATATTGTGGGGTTTTCTGCCTTGATATCCTGAGAGATAGGGCTGTGTGGAAGGGCCCTGAGTCCACACTCAGGTAATATGGAATTTTCTGCCAGGATATCAAGGGAGATAGGGCTATGTGGAGGGGCCCTGAGTGCACACTCAGATATTGTGGGGTTTTCTGCTTGATATCCTGGGAGATAGGGCTGTGTGGAAGGGCCATGATAATATGGGATTTGTATTGTCGAAGGCTTCATGGCTGGAATCACTAGGTTCTTGTGGGTTTTTTTGGGCTATATGGCCATGTTCTAGAGGCATTTTCTCCTGACGTTTCGCCTGCATCTATGGCAAGCATCCTCAGAGGTAGTGAGGTGAGGATGCTCGCCATAGATGCAAGCGAAAAGTCAGGAGAAAATGCCTCTAGAACATGGCCATATAGCCCGAAAAAACCCACAAGAACCTAATATGGGATAGGGCTGTGTGGAAGGGCCCTGAGTGCACACTCAGATATTGTGGGGTTTTCTGCCTTGATATCCTGAGAGATAGGGCTGTGTGGAAGGGCCCTGAGTCCACACTCAGATATTGTGGGGTTTTCTGCCTTGATATCTTGGGATATAGGGCTGTGTGGAGGGGCCCTGAGTCCACGCTCAGATAATATGGGATTTTCTGCCTTGATATTCCGGGAGATAGGGCTGTGTGGAAGGGCCCTGAGTCCACACTCAGATATTGTGGGGTTTTCTGCCTCAATATCTTGGGATATAGGGCTGTGTGGAAGGGCCCTGAGTCCACACTCAGATAATATGGGTTTTCTGCCTTGATATCCTGGAATATAGGGCTGTGTGGAAAGGCCCTGAGTGCACACTCAGATATTGTGGGGTTTTCTGCCTTGATATCCTGAGAAATAGGGCTGTGTGGAAGGGCCCTGAGTCCACACTCAGATAATATGGAATTTTCTGCCTTGATATCCTGGGAGATAGGGCTGTGTGGAAGGGCCATAAGTCCACACTCAGATACTGTGGGCTTATATGCCTCAATATCCTGGGAGAAAGGGCTGTCTGGAAGGGCCATGGGTCCACACTCAGATATTACGGGGTTTTCTGCCTCAATATCCTGTGAGATAGGGCTGCGTGGAGGGGTCCTGAGTCCACACTCAGATAATATGGGATTTTCTGCCTTGATATCCTGGGAGATAGGGCTGTGTGGAAGGGCCCCGAGTCCACACTCAGATACTGTGGGATTTTCTGCCTAGATATCCTGGGAGATAGGGCTGTGTGGAAGGACCCTGAGTGCACATTCAGATTATATGGGATTTTCTGCCTTGATATCCTGGGAGATAGAGCTGTGTGGAAGGGCTATGAGTCCACACTCGGATATTGTGGGGTTTTCTGCCTCAATATCTTGGGATATAGGGTTGTGTGGAAGGGCCCTGAGTCCACACTCAAATAATATGGAATTTTCTGCAAGAATATCAAAAGAGATAGGGCTATGGGGGGGGGGGGGGGGGGCTGAGTACACAGTCAGATATTGTGGGATTTTCTGCCTTGATATCCTGGGATATATAGCTGTGTGGAAGGGCCCATAGATTCCCCAACACAGGGGGACTCTCCTCCTCCTCCGGGGCAGCCCCTCCCCTTGCAAAGGGACAGGAAGGACACCCCTCTATGGCTTCTTTTGGAGGAGAGGGGACCCCACCTCAAGAGGGACGAGCAGCACAGAGACCCTTCCCTTCCTCCTCCTGGAGATTTGGGCAAAAGCTGGGGAACCCTCCCTCCCTCCCTCCTGGTGCTCTCTCTCTTTCTGGGAGGGGGGGGGTGTCATGCGTGGAGCTCCCCCTCCTGCCCCTTAAAGCCTCCCCCCTCCCCCAAAGGGCCTGCAAGCATCCCCTGCAACCGCCCAACAGGTGTTTCCATCCCCTCCTTGGCTTGGACTCTCCCTCCAAGAAGGAGAAAGCGGATGCGGGGGGCGCGGAGGCCGAGTCCTCCCCCCCTCTTAGCCAAAGGAGGCTACCCCCCCCCCCCCCCGCCTGCCTCGCTTCCCGCGGAGGTGCTTACCGGGGCTTCTCCGGCGGCGCTTGGGGCTCGGCCGTGTCTCCCCCTTCCTCCTTCTCCTCCTCCTCCTCCTCCTCGCCCTCTTCTCCTTCCTCGGGCCTCTTCTTCTAGGGCGGGGCGGCGGCGGGGCGGGCGGGGTCCCTTCCTCCTCCTCCTCCTTTGGGGGGCTCCATTCCTGGGGGGCGGGCGGGAGGGGGGCTTTCCCAGAGAGAAAGAGAGAGAGCGGCTCTGTACGGCTTCCTCTTCTTCCTCCTCGCTTTAGGAGGGTAGGGGTCCCTTCTGCCGCGGATGTCGGGGGCTTGCTGCTCTCTCTTCCTTTTCTCCTCGTCCCCCCCCCCCCCCCCTCTTCCGCTGCCGGGCCCCTCCGCTCCCTCCGCCGCCCAAAGGCTCTCTGCAAATGGCTCCGGAGCCGCTCTTTCCGCCGCGACGCAGCGGGGGGGGGGGGGGGGGGAGGTTGTCCAGATCAGAGGAAACAGGGTTGCTCCTGGACACAGGCTTCTCCCCCCTTGCATGAGGAAAGTCCACCTGAGCATGAGCAGAGTGCCTCCTCTTGCATCCAAAGGAGGACGGAGGGATTGCTCCTGGACACAGGCTTCTCCCCACTGTCGGGAGGAACCCCTCACTCTAATCCTATCTCTAGCTACTCATTGAGGACTGGAGACTTGATGACACAAGAGATTTGTGGGATTGCTCCTGGACATAGTTGCTCCTGGACATAGATTGCCCCTGGACAGTTGCTCCTGGACATAGACTTCTTCCCACTTGCAGTATTGCTATTGGGAATCACAGCTGTCAGGCATAGGAATGTGGGGTGAGGAATCCCTCACTCTTATCTTTAGTCTAACTACTCATTGAGGACTGGAGACTTGATGACACAAAGGACTTGTGCAGTCCAGAGATGAAACCCAACAGGCTTCTTCTCACTTGCAGGATGGAAGTTTGCTTGAGCATGGGCAGAATGCCTCCTCTTGCATCCTAAGGAGGATGGAGGGGTTCCTCTTGTGCACCGGTTTCTCCATACTTGCAGGAGGAAAGTCTGCTTGAGCATGAGCAGAGTTCCTTTTCCTGCACCCAAAGGTGTGTTTGTGGGGGAGAGGTGTTGGGAATCAGAGCTGTCAGGCATAGGAATGTGGGGTGAGGAATCCCTCACTCTAATCTTATCTTTAGTCTAGCTACTCATTGAGGACTGGAGACTTGACACAAGAGATGTGTGCAGTCCAGGGATGAAACCCAACAGCTGCTCTTGGACACAGACTTCTTCCCACTTACAGGATGAAAGTCTGTTCAAGCAGACTTTGGTGGTCCATGCCTTAGTCACCTCCAGATTGGACTACTGTAATGCGCTCTACGTGGGGCTGCCCTTGAAAACGGCCCGGAAATTCCAACGGACGGCGGCCAGGTTGTTAAGGGTTGGTGCTCATCTCCATTTCTAAGCTGAAGAGCCAGCGTTGTCCGCAGACACCTCCAAGGTCATGTGGCCAGCATGACTGCATGGAGCACCATTATTTTCCCACCAGAACGGCACCTATTGATCTATTCACATTTGCATGTTTTCGAACTGCTAGGTTGGCAGAAGCTGGGGCTGACAGTGGAAGCTCACCCCACTCCTCAAATTCGAACCTGCAACCTTTCGGTCAGTGGTTTAAATCACTGCGCCACTGGGGGCTCCCAGTTTTCTTAGGATTTCCCTTTTGCTGCTCGGAATGGTGCTTTCTATGGAATGTGTTAAGGAGGGAGGAGCCGCTCCCTGCTTTTTCTTCTTCTCTGTTTGGTCGGGCCCCATTTTGGACCTGGGTCCCATGCAGCGCCTGGGGCCCCAGAAAGGCAGTCTATTTATTTATTTATTTATGACATTTATATGCCGCCCTTCTCACCCCGAAGGGGACTCTTTCCCAAGGAAGGAGCCACGTAAATATGTGAGAGGAAGCCACAAGGAGCAAGCTTGTTTTCTGCTTCCCTGGAGACTAGGACGCGGAACAATGGCTTCAAACTACAAGAGAGGAGATTCCATCTGAACATGAGGAAGAACTTCCTGACTGTGAGAGCCGTTCAGCAGTGGAACTCTCTGCCCCGGAGTGTGGTGGAGGCTCCTTTTTTGGGGCAAGCCAGGGGAACCCCAGATCCTTCCCAAGTGGGGCTATCTATGCGGGCTGGCCAGCTTTCCTTGGAAGTGGCGCATGAGGCCTGTGTGGGAGCAGGCGCTTGCTGAGGCTGCTGGAGAAAAGGGGTGCTTTGTTGAGAGGAATAACCTTGGTTGGGTTTGGGATCCCAAACAATGCCATGCAACTCTCTGGGTTGCCATAGCAGCCGCATCCCTCTCTCGCCTGCCTCTCTGCCTGTTTGTGCCACGTCTGTGAATGCGCAGGACCCTCAGCATCCGCCACGCGCTGGCCTTGAGGAGGAAAGCAGAAGAGGCCCTGCTCCCCTTCCTTCATGTCTCTCGCCTTGCAGCCTGCTGCTGCTGCCGTCTGCTGCTCTGCTGCAAAACAGGATGCCTGCCACGGCGCCAGAGCACCAGCCAAGAGGAAGGTGGGCTGGCCCCAACATGGATAGTCTTGACATGGGGACCCCTTTAAATGCCTCTCGCTCTGCCCCAGAAAGGAGGGAGAAAGATGTTTGAAGGTACCTTTTCCTGAAAGTTAGAAGCATCTTTCTGGCATGGAGAGCTGTTTGGCAAGCAAGTAGATTGCCAAAAGAGGTGGGGGTCTCCTTCCCTGGATGCCTTCAGAAAGACCGCTCTCTGCAGGATGCTGGAGGTCTTTCCGAGTGGTCCAACACAAGGTCCCTTCCATCTCTTGGACTCTGTGGTTGTTCAATGAACTGGTTGTTCTCACCGGAGGACAAGGAGGAGGGATGGGGTTCCTGCTCTGCAGCACTTTGCTTTTGCCTCTGCTGACTGGGAAGTGTTGGATTTCCCAGGTTATTTATTTATCGTGTCATCAGCAATTAGACCATTGTATTGCATTTCTAACAGAACAAAACAAACAGATAAAAAACCACAAATTTTGCAAACTTGGTAGTTGATTAAATGTCCTTTGACTAGTATCTGGCCACTTGGAGTGCCTCTGGTGTTGCTGCAAGAAGGTCCTTCATTGTGCATGTGGCAGGGCTCAGGTTGCATTGCAGCAGGTGGTCAGTGGTTTGCTCTTCTCCGCACTCGCATGTCGAGGATTCCACTTTGTAGCCCCATTTCTTAAGATTGGCTCTGCATCTCGTGATGCCAGAGCACAGTCTGTTCAGTGCCTTCCAAGTCGCCCAGTCTTCTGTGTGCCCAGGAGGGAGCCTCTCATCTGGTATCACCCACGGATTGAGGTGCTGGGTTTGAGCCTGCCACTTTTGGACTCTCGCTTGCTGAGCTGTCCCAGCGAGTGTCTCTGTAGATCTAAGAAAACTATTTCTTGATTTAAGTTGTTGATGTGCTGGCTGATACCCAAACAAGGGATGATCTGGAGATGTCTCTGCTTTGGTCCTTTCACTATTGGCTGCTACTTCCCAGCAGATGTCAGGTGGTGCAATACCAGCTAAACAGTGTAATTTCTCCAGTGGTGTAGGGCACAGACACCCTGTGATAATGCGGCATGTCTCATTAAGAGCCACATCTACTGTTTTAGTGTGGTGAGATGTGTTCCACACTGGGCATGCGTACTCAGCAGCAGAGTAGCATAGCGCAAGGGCAGATGTCTTCACTGTGTCTGATTGTGATCCCTAGGTTGTGCCAGTCAGCTTTTGTATGATATTGTTTCTAGCACCCACTTTTTGCTTGATGTTCAGGCAGTGCTTCTTGTAGGTCAGAGCACGGTCCAGAGTGACTCCCAGGTATTTGGGTGTGCTGCAATGCTCCAGTGGGATTCCTTCCTAGGTAATCCTCAGAGCTCGGGATGCTTGTCTGTTCTTAGGGTGAAAAGCACATGTCTGTGTTTTAGAAACCCTGCTCTAAATAGAATCGCAGCCAGATGCAAGGGAAAAGTGTGTATGTGGGGGGGAGGCAACTAACTGGGAGATTTCCACTAAGAACATGGGATCTGTAGCCATCCTACCCCCTGGCTGGCCTCTTGGCTGAAGAGCCCAAGTTATGTCTGCAGTGGTCAAGCGAGAGGCCTGGCCTTTGATGGCCCGCCGTGGATGCAACTGTAGCTCTGAGCAGCGGCAGGGGAAGCGGCCTCTCCAGCTGCTCATTTTGTTCTTTGCCTCAATGAATTAAACATATTTCAATATCAAAAATGAAAGATCAAGGGGGCAGCAGCAGCCGTAATAAATCCCTTGGTCTCATTTCCCATATTAAGCTGGTACATACCCGGGGCAAGAGCAATCATCCAAGCCTCCCGGGCGAAAGGGAAGGAGATGGATGGGCCAGGGAGAGCAACCACCTACTCCCCTCCCTCCCTCTTTCTTAATCTCCCTCTCCATTCTTCTCTGTTGCTGGCCCAGCCAAGGGAAGAGGAGGCCTCAACGGGCCAAGTGGCAACTGCAGTTCCAGGTTAGGCATATGTAGAGTGGCACGTGGCAGCCTGAAGATGGGAATGATGTCCTGATCAGGGGATTCTGGGCACCACAGTCCAAAGAGTCTCTGGGTTGCTGTGAGTTTTCTGGGCTGTATGACCATGTTCCAGAAGCATTCTCTCCTGATGTTTCACCCACATCTATGGTAGGCATCCTCAGAGGTGGAGCCCCCGGTGGCGCAGTGGGTTAAACCCTTGTGCCAGCAGGACTGAAGACCAACAGGTCACAGGTTCGAATCCAGGGAGAGGCGGATGAGCTCCCTCTATCAGCTCCAACTCCTCATGCGGGGACATGAGAGAAGCCTCCCACAAGGATGATAAAACATCAAAACATCTGAGCGTCCCCTGGGCAACGTCCTTGCAGACGGCCAATTCTCTCACACCAGAAGACACTTGCAGTTTCTCAAGTCACTCCTGACACGACAAAAAAAAAAAATCCTCAGAGGGTGTGAGATATGTTGGAGATTAGGCATTATTTGTGGTTATTATATGTGTGTGGAATGTCCAGGGTAGAAGAAATAACTCTTGTCTGCTGGAATGCTGCAATTGAATACCTTGATTAGCATTGAAAAGCCTTACAGTTTCAAGGCTTGGCTGCTTCCTGCCTGGGGGAATCCTTTGTTGGGAGGTGATTAGCTGGCCCTGATTGTTTCTTGTCTGGAATTCCCATTTTTGAGTGTTGTTCTGTGTTTACTGTCCTGATTTTAGAGTGTTTTTTAAATACTGGCAGCCAGATTTGGTTCATCTTCATGGTTTCCTCCTTTCTGTTGAAATTGTCCACATGCTTGTAGATATCAGTGTGTGTAATCTGACATGGTGGTTGTTAGAGTAGTTCAGCATTTCTGTGTTCTCAAATAATATGCTGTGTCCAGGTTGATTCATCATGTGCTCTGCTATGGCTGACTTCTCAGGTTGAATTAGTTTGCAGTGCCTTTCATATTCCTTGATTTGTGTTTGGCCAATGCTGTGCTTGGTGGTCCCTATGTAGACTTGTCCACAACTGCATGGATGTGGTAGACTCCTGCAGAGGTGAGAGGATCCCTCTTGTCCTTTGCTGAATGGAACATTTGTTGGATTTTCTTAGTGTGTCTGTAGATAGTTTGTAGGTTGTGTTTCTTCATCAGCTTCCCTATGCGGTCAGTGGTTCCCTTGGTGTATGGTAAGAACACTTTTCCTCTCTGTCTTGACTCTCATGGCTTGTTCTTGGTCTTGCAGCTGGTCAATCAAGCTGGTCAATGTCAACATTCACACTTGCCTTCGACCCTTGTTCTGGGTCTTGCATCTCTTTTGATTTATTTATTTACTTTGCATATTTGTATCCCATCCCTATCACCCCTGAGCGGGGACTCAGGGAGGCTTCACAACAGGCAGCCATTTGATGCCATCACACAAATTTATTAATAGCAGTTATAATTAAAACAATTAGTTAAAACATCAAATATTCACACATTCATTTAAAATCACACAAGTTCACAATCATAATCCAGGTCAATCCATTATCGGTCACATAGAATCATTCTCATTCTTGGTTGATGCATCTATATTCGAACGCTTGGTCCCACAACCATGTTTTAAGTTTTTCCCTAAAGGACAGGAAGGAAGGGGCTGATCTCATGTCACCCAGGAGAGAGTTCCCCAGATGAGGGGCCACCATTGAGAAGGCCTTGTCTCTCATCCCACCAGTCGCGTTTGCAAGGATGGTGGGACTGAGAGCAGTGCCTCCCCCAATGATCTTAACCTTTGCAATGGTTCATAGTGGGATATACATTCAGACAGGCAAGCTGGGCCAGAACTACTCAGGGAATTATAGGCTAAGGCCAGCACTTTGAATTGTGTTCAGTAGCATACTGGCAGCCAGTGGACCTGGCATAGCAGAGGTGCAATATGCTCCCTGTACGCCGCTCCGGTGAGCAATCTGGCTGCTGCACATTGGACTAGTTGAGGCGTCCGAACAGTCTTCAAAGGCAGCCCCATGTAGAGCGTGTTGCAGTAGTCTATTAGTTTAGTCTATGATAGGCAGGTCCTCATCAAGTCTGCCCCCTCTTAGCGTGTGTGCCAGGACCAAAGGGCAGCTCCCAGGGAACGGGCTTGGCCTCTCTATGCTAGAGCAGCCCTCCTCACCTTGGCTGCCTGCTAGCAGTGCTGGACTCTTGGCCCTGGGGCTGGGGGTGATGGTGGGGGGTGTTCTATTTGCTGACCCAGACTCTGAGGGGGGGCTTGCTTCCCACTGCCCTGGCCAGACTCCAGCTCAGTAATTGCCTTCTCCCACTTGAATGGTCTGGCAGTCGCAGGCGTACCCAACAGCCACAGCAGGAGGCACTCTGGAGAAGCCGCTTTGCTTTTTAATTAAGGTTATCAATTCCTTTCTGTAGCAATTGACAAGAGCATTCCTCTTTCTTTAGTGGTCCCCACCAGGAGAAGGCTTGGGTGGCACTCAAGTTTCAGAGGAAGAGAGGGTTGTGTGTGTATGCATGTACAAGGAGTGGTCAACCCCTCTGTTCAAACAGCTCTACTGGATGTCCATAAGTTTCCGGTCTCAATTTAAGGTGCAGGTTATAAACTATAAAGGCCTAAACAGTTTGGGACGTGCCTATCTTTGTGACCGCATCTTCCCCCATGAATCTGCATAATCTCTAAGATCTTCTGGGGAGGCTCTTCTCTCCCTCCCTGAGTGTGAGATGAGGGAGGGCCTTCTCGGTGGTGGCTCCCCTGGCTCTAGAACTCTCTCCCAAGAGAAACTAGGCTGGCACCCATCCTGCCCACCTTCCATAAAGATCTAAAAATGTGGATGTTGTACTGTACTTTTGATTGGACAGTTTCCCAGATAATTTTGGGCCCCAGCTGTGACCCAAAATCTACATAGTTATTTTACTTTACTACTGTTCCTTACCCAGAGACACAATGCTGTATTTCATATTGCCCCCAGTGGTGCAGTGGGTTAAACCCTTGTGCCAGCAGGACTAAAGATCGACAGGTTGGTGGTTTGAATCCGGGGAGAGCGCAGATGAGCTCCCTCTCTCAGCTCCAGCTCATAGAAAAGCCTCCCACAAACATCTGGGTATCCCCTGGGCAATGTCCTTGCAGACGGCCAATTCTCTCACCAGAAGCGACTTGCAGTTTCTCAAGTCGCTCCTGACACGAAGAAAAGAAATTGTCCTCCATTCCTAATTTTGTCATCTAGCTTTTAAACTTTAGCCATCAGCCCTGCCCTCACAACTGATCTACACAGCCCACCCGAGCCCAGAAACTTACTTAACTACTTAGGCAATCCCTTGTAGCCTGATGATGATGATCCTCCAAGCCTGGTGTCTTGGCGGTGCGTTTGTAAGTGGGTTCTCACGCCATTGGTTGTTTGCTCGGTGGTTGTTTTTATATTGTGTTATGTTGTTGTTTGTTTTATATTTTTTTTTAGGATGATGTTTTATGTACATTTAGTGTGTTATATTTTAACTATGTTGATTGGGATTGTCTCCATGTAAACTGCCCTGAGTACCTTCGGAGAGATGGAGGCGGGGTACAAAAATAAAGTTGTTGTTGTTGTTGTTGTTGTTGTTATTATTATTATTATTATTTGAAACACAACAAGATGAGTCCACAGCAGACACTCTGCTGGGTGTTGTATCGGATCACACGTTGGACAATTCCCAAGTGTCTAGGACTATGTGATGTATCAGTGAATAATGCATGCAAATCCTAGTAAGGCGGCCTTCTGCAGCTGGCAGATGGTAATTTTGTCAGTACCAATTGTGTTTAACTACAGGCCAAGGTCTTTAGGCACTGCACCCAGTGTGCCAATCACCACTGGGACCATCTTGACTGGCTTGTGCAAGAGTCTTTGCAGTTTGATCTTTAAATCCCCATATTGTGTCAGCTTTTCCAGTTGGTCTCTTCAATCGTGCTGTCACCTGGGATTGCAACATCGACAATCCATACTTTGTTTTTTAACATGATCGTGAGGTCAGGAGTATTGTGCTCCAAAACTCTGTCTGAATTCGGAAATCCCAAAGTAGCTTGACGTGTTCATTCTCTGTAACTTTTTCCGGCTTGTGATCCCACCAGTTCTTTGTCGCAGGCAGTTGTTATTAGTGGCACAAGTTCCAATGAATCATCTGAGCAACGGTGTTATGCCTCTGCTTGTAGTCTGTCTGCACGATCTTCTTGCAGCAGCTGAGGATGTGATCTATTGTTTCATCTGCTTCCTTGCAGAGTCTACATTTGGGATCTGTCATTGACTTTTCCATTCTGGCTTTGATGGCATTGGTTCGAATGGCTTGTTCTTGGGCTGCCAGAATCAGGCCCTCCATCTCCTTTTTGAGAGTTCCATTTGTGAGCCACATCAATGTGTTTTCTTTGTCAATTTGGCTCTCCATTTTTCCCAGGAACTGTCCATGGAGAGCCTCCTTTAGCCAGTTTTCTCTTCTGCTCTGGATTGTGTTGTTGTTGTTGTTGTTGTTATTATTACCTTTTACATGTGCATGTAACCACAGGCTTCTCCCAGAGACTGGCCTGCCTTTAGTTAGCTTTAACAATCTTGTAGTTGTTGGGTTTTTTGCTGCCTCCCCTTTTATATTAATCCCCATCTTTAATTTGCCTGCCTGCGCCGGTCCCTCTGGGCAGCTCTAATTAAACACAAATATTTCTTTCTCTAAAACAGAAGCAAGGAGGAGGAGGAGAAGTACATGGGCTTCTCTTGCTAGGAGACAACAGAAATGGCCCTCCTATCCTGCTTGATAAAGCTGCTCTTCTGGAAGGAAAATCCATAGAGGCCATGCAAGAGCCCCAATTAAGGAGGAAACCCATCAGATGCCCTGGGTGCAAAGGCCCACCCACTTTCGCTGCCAGAAGGCAGTGGGACAGGGTGCCTAGGGCCTCCTGGGCATATTAGCTCTATCTATAGTGCAGCAGTTGGGTTTTTTAATTCGAGGAGTGTGGTGAGCTCCCACTGTTAGCCCCAGCTTCTGCCAACCTAGCAGTTCAAAAACATACAAATGAGAGTAGATCACTAGGTACCGCTTCTGTGGGAAGGTAACAGCACTCTGTGCACTCATGCCAGTCACATGACCTTGGAGGTGTCTACGGACAATGCTGGCTCTTTGGCTTAGAAGGAGAGTTGCGCCCGTACCTTGGGAAGTCTGATCTGGCCACAGTGATCCACACTCTCGTTACATCCCGAATAGATTACTGCAACGCACTCTATGTGGGGTTGTCTTTGAAGACTGTTCAGAAACTTCAATTAGTCTAGCGGGCGGCAGCTAGATTACTCACCGGAGCGTCATACAGGGAGCATACCACCCCTCTGTTATGTCAGCTCCACTGGCTGCTGATCCAATTCCGAGCTCAATTCAAAGTGCTGGTTTTGACCTACAAAACCCTATATGGTTCCGGTCCAGCGTATCTGTCTGAACGCATCTCCTTCTATGTCCCGCCTCGGAGTTTAAGATCTTCTGGGGAGGCCCTGCTCTCGGCCCCACCTCTATCACAAGTGAGATTGGTGGGGACGAGGAGCAAGGCCTTCTCGGTGGTGGCCCCTCACCTGTGGAACTCACTCCCCGGGGAAATTAGGTCATCGACATCCCTCCTCTCCTTTAGAAGGAAATTAAAAACATGGATTTGGGACCAGGCCTTCAGGTAACCTGGCGGATAGATAAGGGACAAGCGACGACTAGAATTGATGGATTGGACAATGTGGAATTTGAATTTACGGACTCTTAGCTGGTAAACGTTGAGCACTAGATTGTTTTTAGGGATTGTGATATATAATGGATTGTTTTAATTACTGTTTATATGTTTTATTTTTTACCTTGTTGTTGTGCCGGCATCGAATTGTGCCTTTTTGTAAGCCGCCCTGAGTCCCCCCTCGGGGGTTGAGAAGGGCGGGGTAGAAGTGCGAGAAATAAATAAATAAATAAATGAGCACCACCCCACAGAGTCGGACACAACTAGACTTAATATCAAGGGAAAACCTTTATCTTTACCTTTATCTTTTACTTTTACCTAGGGACCCATGGTTTGTGGATGACTGTTGTGGCTCAGTTTGAGCAGTGGGTTGGGTATGTGTGCAATGGGGCACAGTATTGTGCTACAGACATGGAGGGCTGCCTTCCTCCCTCTCCCCGGGCCCTCCTCCTGATCCAGCCTCACTGTCACCCTGAAAGGCCCATTCCTCTTCACACATTAACCATTATTAAAGCCATCTGTTTCAGCGGGACGGCGGCTGGAATGAATTGTGTTATTACTCCAGTCACCTCAATGAATAGCCGGGCCTCAAAGTCATTGTGAATCGGCAGCAGGGAGGCCATCCATTATTTTGTTCTGCCACCTGGCTGGCTGGTCGGTCGATGGACAGACCTCTGCACACGCATGCGCCTGGGGGTGCTCCCTCTTTCCTCTCCTTCCTCCATTGTGCCTCACTTGAAGCTGTGTCGCATCTCCTCTAGAAGCCACCCCAGGTCAGGCCATTGGGGCTCAACCTTGCTTCCCTTCTCAGGTTATATTGGAAAACAATTGGTTTTCTGCTTTGTTTTCTCGTTGAACTGCGATTCCTACTACCAGCACCACTAGTCCTCTTGGTTTCCCAGTCCTGCAGGCATTGTGAACTGGTATTTCCAACCACCCTGGTATCTCATCCAGGTATCTAAGAATCAACAGCAGTTTTGTGCTATTTTGGGCTCTCGTTCTTAGAATGTTTTCAACATACAGCACTTACCTTTATATAGCACTGAATGTGCTGCCTTGGGGTCCCTTGAGGACACAGAGAGACGGATAAATCAACAATTAAACGGAATAAGGCAGTATGTTAGAATGTGCTGCACAGTTCCTCCTGCTGCAAAATGGACTTGAAAAAGCAACCCAAAGGCATACATTCTGCAAGGATGTTGCCCAGGGGACGCCTGGGTGTTTTACTATCTCTCATGTCCCCGCATGAGAAGCTGGAGCTGACAGATGGGAGCTCACCCTGCTCTCTGCATTTGAACCGTTGCCCAGGGGAAGCCTGGATGTTTTACCATGTCTCATGTCCCCGCATGAGAAGCTGGAGCTGACAGATGGGAGCTCACCCTGCTCTCTGCATTTGAAGCGTTGCCCTGGGGATGCCTGGATGTTTTACCATCCTGTGGAACGCTTCTCTCATGTCCCCACATGAGAAGCTGGAGCTGACAGATGGGAGCTCACCCCACTCCCTGGATTTGAACCGTCAACCCTTTAGCCAGTAGTCCTGCCAGCACCACTGGGTTCTCCATTCTGCTATGCTGTGCTTCAGGGATTGGGAATGAAAGAGGCTCAGCAGTGCCGGTGCCTCCCCCGTTGCCCAGGGGACACCTGGATGTTTTACCATGTCTCATGTCCCTGCATGAGAAGCTGGAGCTGACAGATGGGAGCTCACCCTGCTCTCTGCATTTGAACCGTTGCCCAGGGGATGCCTGGATGTTTTACCATGTCTCATGTCACCGCATGAGAAGCTGGAGCTGACAGATGGGAGCTCACCCCACTCGCTGAATTTGAACCGTCAACCTTTCAGCCAGTAGTCCTGCCAGCACCACTGGGGTCTCCATTCTGCTATGCTGTGCTTCAAGGATTGGGAATGAAAGAGGCTGAGCAGTGCCGGTCCCCCCCCCCCCCCCCACTATACACACATTCCTGCATTTCTAGATACTTGGCCGTAAGTGGGGCCTTTGCCTGCCTTTGAATCCTCAGTTAAACTCTCTCTCTCTCACACACACACACAAAACCAAGAGGGCTTGACGTGATGCAAAACTTCTGAACATCTTGTCCAGCCATTAAAGGAGCTGTTAAAGGAGCTCATTTCCGCCATTCTGCACATCCAGTCCCTGGAGATGTATCTGAGCGAGAACAGCTACGCTGCAGTTGCCATTGATGTTCCAGCAATACCATTTGCAGCCCCCTGCCCCTCCCTTTGGGGTCTTCAACCACTGGCATCTTCTGCCATCGGTGTCCCAGGCGGCCACAGAAGACTGTAAGGCAGACCCCAAGGCAAAATGTAGCTGCATGTACTTTTTACCCTTTTATCTCTTTAGAAGATGAGATTTAGTAAGCTAGTTAGCTCCAAGACCTTTTCTTTCTAGAACAGTGGACTGGCAAATGGGAGTCACTTCAGCCTCAGAAGCCCCCCCCCCCCCCGTTCCGATGATAGCCTAGTATTTGGGGGGGGGGTGTCTCAGCCCAGCAGTGGGAGGGGTCTCCTTCTGTTCCCTGCTGCTCAGAGTTGGCTTGCCAAGCTGAAGAAGCTCCCACTATTCCATGAAAAGAAGGGGCTGCAGGGGGAACAGGGGACACAAGCCAGCTAGGCCTCCTTTGCTGTAGCTCCCATCTCCAGTTGAAGCACATGCATGGACTGCCATGCCCTCCAATCTCACATGTCGCCAGACCCTCTGTATGGCCTCATGGAGACAGGCAGCCCCTGAAAGTGGTGTTTGTCATGGTCTCGCCTTTCCGAAAGCATTGCAGAGCCTACCAAGGAATGCAGCAGAGGACCCAGAAAGCAGATGCCAAGCAAGCGATGGAGGGAGCCACCCCCCCCCCCCCGCCACAGAGGAATGGGCAAGATGGCGTAATGAGCAGCAGCGCTGCATGAGCTTTTCTCTTACTATTTCATTCTGTTTTGTTCAAGGCCTCCTGATTGTTTCATCAGCAAAGTGGCAGCCAGGCTCTCTGCAAAGCAAGCATTCTTGCACCTGGCGAAGCTGGTGAAGACAGCTGTGGCAACTCCAGTTCCGTCACTGCCACCTCTGGTACCAGGCTGCTGCTGTGCCCAGATGACAGAGAGGGAATTATGTGGCACAAAGTAGTGACTCGCTCAAGCCAAGAAGGCTATCGTTCTTTCCTTTCCAGGAAGATTCCCCCAAAGGAGTGGAAGTCTGTAAAGACTACCTGCCCACCCCATGCCCAATTCCCTTCTTCTATGGCTGCTGCCCTTCGCCACATTGGCATTCACCAAGGAGCAAGCTCTGGTCCCGGACCACTGTGTCCCGATTTCTGCTGTAGACATGAGGAATAGTGTTGGGTTTCATCCCTGGACTGCACAAGTCTCAAGTTTCCAGACCTCAATGAGTAGCTAGAGATAAGATTAGGCTGAAGGATTCTCCCCTCCACCTTCCTATGCATGTTTCTCAAAAGGGTTTTGTCTTTACTCTTCCTCCTTGCCACTGTCTCCTACCCTTTGATGATGTAGCATTGGAATTCGGAGAGGGAACTTCCTTTTTAACAGTATTTTTATTGCCCTGGACTGGTCATGTGGCTTTTCGCCATTTTTCCAGTCTCTTCTGCTTTTCTTTCTACCTATGATGATGCACATTTTGCCTCTATCTGGGCAAAATGTGGCTGCATGGACTTTTTACCCTTTTACCTCTTTAGAAGATGAAATTTAGTAAACTAATTAGCTCCAAGACCTTTTCTATCAATAATGTATTTCTTTTACTTCAATAAATACTGTTGGGTTTCATCCCTGGACTACACAAGTCTCTTGTGTCATCCAGTCTCAATGAGTACCTAGTCTCCAGTCCTCAATGAGTAGCTAGACTAGACATAGGATTAGGCTGGGGAATTCCTCCGCCCCCTTTTCCGCATGTTTACCAAAAAGGGCTTTGTCTTTACTCTTCCTCCTTGCCAATGTGCCCTCCCCCTTTGAAGATGTAGCAATGGAATCTCTGTGAGGGAACTTCCTTATAAAAGGTACTTTTATTTCCCTGGGCTTGGCCATGTAACTATTCACCATCAATGTTTCTTCTGCCTTTTCTTCCTTCCAGTGAGGAGGCACATTTTGCCTCTCTCTTTAGGCAAAATGTAGCTGCATGGATTTTTATTTTTTACTTTTTTACCTTTTACCATCTTAGAAGATGAGATTTAGTAAGCTAGTTCGCTCCAAGATTTTTCGATCAAGAATGTATTTCTTTTACTTCAACTAATACTTTCTGCTGGTTATGAAGTTTACTTCTAGTAAAGGTTGTCCCCTGACATTAAGTCCAGTCATGTCTGACTCTGGGGTGTGGTGCTCATCTCCATTTCTAAGCCGAAGAGCCGGTGTTGTCCGTAGACACCTCCAAGGTCATGTGGCTGGCATGACTGCATGGAGCACCATTAACTTCCCGCCGGAGTGGTACCTATTGATCTACTCACATTTGCATGTTTTCGAACTGCTAGGTTGGCAGAAATTAGGGCTGACAGCGGAAGCTCACGCCGCTCCCCGGAATCGAACCTACGAGCTTTCGGTCAACAAGTACTTCTGGTACTCTGCTATATTTGTAGTGGAATCACCCCAACCGAGGGTTAGTTTTGAGCCTCACAGCTCAGATTCCCCAACAAATACTTTTGAACTTAAAGTTCTGACTCTTCAATCCTGTGCCATGCTAAGAAATAGAAGCTTATCCTAGTTTGCCGCACGTACATTTCTGCTGGTTATGAAGTTTACTTCTGGTACTCTGCTATATTTATGGCGGAATCACAGCAACTGAGGGTTATTTTTGAGCCTAACACTTGGCAATGCCCATGTTCCTCACCCACTCTGGCATCCTGGACCATAGCAGGCCACTTTGCCCCTCTTCATCTTGCATATTGCCCTTCCCTGTTTCTGCCTCAGATTTCAGTCCAGTTCTGGGGGCCATGAAGCCTGATGTGCCTCCTCCCATTGGTTCTCCCTGGAGAAGGACTATGTTCAGCTCTCAACTCGAAGAAAGTCCCTATTTCTGCTTCTTTGAGTAGATTGCCTCCGAAAGATAGTGATACATGGCACTCAAGGGAAGGGATCCACACACACACACACTTTAGGAAAAGAAGGAAAATAATTTGTTTATCTATCCAACAAACACCAAAACTGGAGAAATAAGGATTTAGGATTTCTCAGAACAAAAAACACAGCAATCCTGGGGACAGTGAGGATTCCCCCCCCCCCCCCCACTATCCTCAAAGGCACAGGCCTGCCCCCCCCCCCCCTTGTCCTTGTTAAGAGCAGCAGCTGAGTTGAAGCAAAGGTTGCATGAGGCTGAAAGTTCACACAGGAAGATTTCCAATGCAGAGTTGAGGGAGGGAGGGAGAACAATGGCCACCCAAAGGCACAATGCCCCCTACTCTAGACTGGGACAATCCAGGAGCCACACCAGGAGCCACACAGCAGGACGGGTAAGAAGAGAAGACATGGAAACAGCACTGCTCTTCAGTACTAAACTGAGATCTTCCTTGGCCTTTGGAGCCCCACACCCTTGCTGGGTTTGGCTCCCTTCTTCTTCAGGCAAAGTTAATGAAATCAAGCTCCCGTTTCATCCTCAAGGTGACTTCCAGCAGCCCTTTTTCTTGGAGGAAACAGGCCCTCCCACTCTCGGCGTCCACGGGATGAGGCAGGTGCAGGAGGAGCTTCCTGGGGAAAGGACCGTCACAAATGGAATAGCCAGAAGTGCACATTCACCATAGGACAGTATTTCTCAAGCTTAGTAATGCCGCAGCCCCTTAATAGAGTTCCTCATGTTGTGGGGACTCCCAACCATAAAATTATTTTTGTTGCTACCTCATGACTCTAAATTTGCTACTGTTATGAGTTGTGATGTAAATATCTGATAGGCAGGATGTATTTTCATTCACTGGACCCAATTTGGGACACATACCCTGATACACCCAAATTTGAATACTGCTAGGGTTTGGGGGGATTGATTTTGTCATTTGGGAGTTGTAGTTGCTGGGATTTATAGTTCACCTACAATCAAAGAGCATACTGAACCCCACCAATGGTGGAATGGAACCAAACTTAGTATACAGAACTCCCATGACCAACAAAAAATACCTTGAATTTTGGAGTTGTAGTTCACCGACATTCAGAGAGCACTGTGGACTCAAACAATGATGGATCTGGACCAAATTTGGCACAAATACTCAATATGCTCAAATCTGAACACTGTTGGAGTTTGGAGAAAATAGACCTAGACATTTGGGAGTTGCAGTTGCTGGGATTTATTGTTCACCTACAATCAAAGAGCATTCTGAACTCCACCAACGATAGAATTGGGGCTAACTTCCCACACAGAATGCCCATGCCTACAAGGGACTCACTGACGCGAGTCTCCCTCCAGCCCCACACACTCCCCTTCACCCGCACATGTGTACCACGTTGCCATGTGCCGAGCATGTCTGCTCTCCCCTCCTGGCTCAGAGTCTCAGAAACAGCCCTCCCCTTAGCTGAGAGCTTAGCCAATCACAGCACAAAGAGTGCTTTTGGTGGGACGATTTACCGTTTGTTTCCAGAAAAGAAGAGAAGAACAGGAGGAGAGATCTTCACCTTTCTCTGCCAAAGCAGTTCCTAAGACCATCAGTAATATATGTTTTCTGATGGTCTCTGGCAATCCCCCTGAAGCCCCCTTGCAACCCTCCCCCCCCCCCCCAGGAATCCCAACTCCCAGGTTGAGAAACACTGCCATAGAAGCCACGCTGAGAGCCTGAGGCTAGCACTTCATGCCAAGGATCCTGAAGTCTCCAATTGGTGTCACAAAGGCCACTCAAGAGAGTCAGTGGTCCCCTGTGTAAAGCCACTGGAGTGACAAGAGACTCTTAGTAGGAAGGGCTGTGGGATAAAGGTTTCTCTTCCTCCACTTACTTCTGTGGGCTCCGGAGATCCAAAACTTTTTCCTGGATGTCAAGAGTGATGTCTGAAGCCTTCGTGCCTGGCAGCTTGATCTTGATCTGAATCGAAAGATAGAGGCAGCAAACTAGACAGGTAAATCAAACCTCCTGGGTTGCCCCTCCTAGGCTGGATTTGCCCTCCTGCCATCCCTATCCCATCCTGGGCCCAACGGCAAGATCGGTGCGGGAGCCTTAGGCCAAAAAAGGCAAAAACAGGTCCCGCCCAGGGAACCAGTTGCGTTTCATCCCTAATCTGCATAATAATAATAATAATAATAATAATAATAATAATAATAATAACTTTATTTATACTCCGCCACCATGTCTCCAAGGGGACACGGGGCAGCTTACATGAGGCCAAGCCCAGCTGTACAACAATGCAAATGTACAACATGAGAATACAACAATAAAATATAAAAATAAAATAAAATACAAGAAATATTACAAATAAACAAGCCTCTTGTGTCACCAAGCTTCCAGACATTATTGAGTAGATAGACTACAGATAGGATTAGGCTGAGGGATTCTTTCCCCACATTCCTATGCATGTTTACCAAAAGGGCTTTGTCTTTCTTCCTCCTGCTATCCACTGTCTTCTCCCCTTTGAAGATGTAGCAATGGAATCTCTATGAGGAAACTTCCTTTTTAAAGGTATTATTATTGCCCTGGGCTGGCCATGTGGCCATTCACCACCATTGTCTCTTCTGCCTTTTCTTCCTTCCAATGAGGATGCACATTTTGCCTCTCTCTTTAGGCAAAATGTAACTGCATGGATTTTTTTTTTTTTTACTTTTTACCCTTCTACCTCTAAGATGAGATTTGGTAAGCTAGTTAGCTTCAAGACGTTTTCTATCTAGAATGTATTTCTTTTACTTCAATAAATATTTTTGGACTTGAAGTTCTGATTCTGCAATCCTGTGTCATCCTAAGGAATAGAAGCTTATCCCAGCTCATCACATGTAAGTTTCTGCTGGTTATGAAGTTTATTTCTGGTACTCTGTAATATTTATGGTGGAATCACCCCAACTGAGGATTATTTTTGAGCCTAAGAGCTCAGAATCAAAAGGGGGTCTTGGTAGCTTTGGCCAGTCTGTACCCACAGACCCAGGGGATGATTACAAATAGTTCTGCCCCTTTATCACACCCTGAGTTTTTAAATTATTTTATGTACATGCGGCCCGCTCACTGTCATTATGTTTTCTTTACCGCTTTCTTTTTTTAAAAAAAGTGTTTTGTGTATATTTATATATGCTTCTATGTTTTTTACTTTAATGTTATTTTGTTTATTTTATTGCAATTTGTATCTTATTGTATTGTAATTGTTCGGGCTTGGCCTCATGTAAGCCGCTCGAGTCCCCACTGGGGGGAGATGGTGGCGGGGTATAAATAAAGTTTATTATTATTATTATTGACACAAAAGCACAGAATGTCCCAGCAAATGAGATCTATATGCTGGATTTCGTATCACAAAATGACAAGTTGAACACTTCCCAAACGTCTAGGACTGAGTGATGTATTTTCGGATGATGTGCACAGATCCAAGTAAGCTGGCCTTTTGCAGTTGACAGATCGTGATTTTGTTGATGTTTATTGTTTCCAAATGCCGGCTGAGATCTTTTGGCACAGCACCCAGTGCACCAATGACCACTGGGACCACCTGTACTGGTTTATGCCAGAGCTGTTGTAGTTTGATTTTGAGGTCTTGATAGCGGCTGAGTTTTTCCTGTTGTTTTTCCTCATAAATTATTATTATTATTATTAACACCACTCAACAGGAGATTTTCCCAGGCTCAGGCAGGCCTTCAAATGCTAATGAAGGTGGTCAGTTGAAACATTCACACCTAGCTCTACCAGAGAAGAGCTCTTTGCCCCACCCCAGCCATTCCACAGATATATAAACCCATTGTCCTATTTCCAACAGACCTCACTACCTCTGAGGATGCTTGCCATAGATGCAGGCGAAACGTCAGGAGAAATGCCTCTAGAACATGGCCCTATAGCCCGAAAAAACCCACAAGAACCTAGTGATTCCAGCCATGAAAGCCGACAATACATTATTATTATTATTATTATTATTATTATTATTATTATTATTATGGTATCCATGAAGGTGGGAGAGCATCTCCCGATGGTGCTGAAGTGGAGGTGTTCGGAATATCACAGACTCTGGGGAAGGGCAGCATGGCAGGTGTGCACTCAGGGGATTCTGTTCCAAGGGCTTCTGTGGTGAATGGTGAGGAAATGGCCATGAAGGTTTGGGCCCTTGGAAGCCAAGGGGAAGCCTCCCTGTGGGTCTGAGTGTGGTTCTGCCTGTGTGCATGCTGGGAGACGGAGGTTTGTACTGCTTGCTCCTCACCAGCATGTCCTCGCAGCAAGCTGTGGAAGGATCCTTTCGGCTCATGCCCAGGAACATGTCCTCTGGCCCCACCTGCTGCTTGAACAGGACTTCATATCTGTGGGAGACAGCAAGTCGAAACCATCTTTTGTGGACATACCGCACACAAGAGCCTGAAGACTTCCTCCCCTTCACTTTTTCACTCCTGCTGCTCATTCCACAGCCTGGCAGCCCCCAGACTCCCCCCAGGAGCAGCCTCTCCTGCCTCCAGGAGCCACTAAAACACAAGGAAGCCATGGGGAGCAGGGCTTCTGAGGAGGAGGAGGCTTCGCACAAGCAGCTGCCTGGCAACTCTTTGGCAACCTCTTTCTTTCTGGCTGCACGCCCCTCCCACCCCAACTGCCTGTTCCTAATACCTCCTGGGAGGGAGGCTGGGCACAGTAGAGCTTTTCCAACCAATTTTAATTATTTTCCATTTGGCAGCCATTGATTTTTCTCCCCCTCCAAGCTAATTTGTCTAATTCAGAACGCAGCAAATTTAGGAACTGCATGTTCCCTTTTTCCCGTTTTTCAAGAAATGAAAAAAAAAAAACATGACCGAAGATGGTATTTTGAGCATGTAATGTGCCTAATATAATTGAGCAAAACAAATTGAGTTATTTCCCCAAAATCACTGGAAGGCTGAGCAGGCTCCAGAGCCTTATCTAGAGATTTGGTAGCAATGCTACTGAGGCAGGACAAAAACCTGGCAGAAGATGAACAGGGAGACCTTGCATTCAGGGAGGAAGACCCTTTGGCCATGGTCTCTTAAGAATGCAAACAAGTGTTTGGGGGCTGCAGGCAGGCCTTGGCTGAGTCCGTTCATAAGGAGAGGCTTCATGCAGGTTTCTTGAGTCCCACTTTGAAGCCGGGTGAATTTGTCTGCTTGTGGTCACAGCTATTTGTTTATTTATTCTATTTATATATTGCCTTTCTCTACCCCAAACGGGACTCAATTGCGGCTTTACATATAGGCAACTATTCAATGCCTTTGAACAACATACAATTAAAATACATTTAAGTATGTGTCCAGAGGAGAGCGACTAAAATGATCAAGGGTCTGGGGAACAAGCCCTATGAGGAGCGGCTTAAGGAGCTGGGCATGTTTAGCCTGAAGAAGAAAAGGCTGAAAGGAGATATGATAGCCATGTATAAATATGTGAGAGGAAGTCACACGGAGGAGGGAGCAAGCTTGTTTTCTGCTTCCCTGGAGACTAGAACGTGGAACAATGGTTTCAAACTACGAGAAAGGAGATTCCATCTGAACATGAGGAAGGACTTCCTGACTGTGAGAGCCGTTCAGCAATGGAACTCTCTGCCCCTGAGTGTGGTGGAGGCTCCTTCTTTGGAGGTTTTTAAACAGAGGCTAGATGGCCATCTGTCAGGGATGCTTTGAATGCAATATTCCTGCTTCTTGGCAGGGGGGTGGACTGGATGGCCCATGAGGTCTCTTCCAACTCTATGATTCTATGATTCTAAGTTAAAATTAAAATTAAATCACATTAAAACATATAAAAACATTGCATTCACTATTAAAATCTCGTCATCCACAATCGTAATCCGGGGCTGTTAAAAAATCATTGCACATATTCTGTAACTATAATTGGACTATAGTTAATATCCAAAGGCTTGAGCCCAAAGCCAGGTTTTCACTTTCCTTCTGAAGGCCAGGAGGGTGGGAGCTGCTCTAATGTTGCTGGGGAGGGAGTTCCACAGCTGAAGGGCCACCACTGAGAAGGCTCTGTCCCTCATCCCCACCAGTCGCGCCTGTAAAGGAGGTAGACCAGGTGCAGGGCCTCCATAGAAAATCTTAATCTCTGAAGTGGTCCATAGAGGGAGGTGCATTCAGACAGGTAGCCTGGGCCAGAACCATTTAGGCTTTATAGGCATTGTGCTCGGAAGCAGACTGGCAGCCAGTAAAGCTGACGTAACAGGGGGGTTGTATGCTCCCTGTACGCAGCTCCAGTGAGCAACCCGGCAGCTGTCTGTTGGATCATTTGAAGTTTCTGAACAGTCTTCAAAGGCAACCCCACATAGAGCACGTTGCAGTAGTCTATTTGGGATGTAACCAGAGCGTGGACTACTGACTATGTCTGACTTCCCAAGGTATGGGTACAGCTGGTACGTAAGTTTTAATTGTGTGATTGCTCCCCTGGCCGCCACCAAGACCTGGGGTTCCAGGCTCAGTGATGAGTCCAGGAGAACTCCCAAGCTGCAAACTGCATCTTCAGGGGGAGTGAAACCCCGTCCAGCAGAGGCCGTAACCCTATACCCTGTTCAGCCTTGCAACTGACCAGAAGTACCTCTGTCTTGTCTGGATTCAGTTTCAATTTGTTTGCCCCCAACCAGACCATCACAGCTGCTGAACACTGGTTCAGGACCTGAACAGCCTCCTTAGCAGTCAGTGGAAAGGAGTGATAGAGTTTAACGTCATCTGTATACCTCCAAAACTCTGCATGATGATCTCTCCCAGTGGCTTCATGTAGATGTTAAACAACATGGGGGATAGTACTGAACCCTGTAGGACCACACAGGACAATGGCAGTGAGCCCAACAACACCTTCAGGAATGGCCCTCCAGGAAGGACCAGAGCCACTGCAGAAGAGTACCTCCAAGCTCCTTTCCTGTGAGACGTCTCAGAAGGATACTATGGTGTATGGTATCGAAGGCTGCTGAGAGCTCCAGAAGAATCAACAGGAATACACTCCCCCTGTCAAGTTCCCTATGCAGGTGGAGCCCCCGGTGGCGCAGTGGGTTAAACCCCTGTGCTGGCAGGACTGAAGACCGACAGGTCGCAGGTTCGAATCCAGGGAGAGGCGGATGAGCTCCCTCTATCAGCTCCAGCTCCTCATGCGGGGACATGAGAGAAGCCTCCCACAAGGATGATAAAAACATCAAATCATCCAGGCGTCCCCTGGGCAACGTCCTTGCAGACGGCCAATTCTCTCACACCAGAAGCGACTTGCAGTTTCTCAAGTCACTGACATGATTAAAAAAAAAATCCACTAAGGTGACCAAGGCTGTTTCAGTTCCATGACCGCCAGCGTAAAGCCAGACTGTGCCTGTAGACCTCAATGAGAAGCAGATAGATAGAATTAAGTAAGACTGAGGAAATTCCACCCCCCTCATTTCTGGATACTTGTTGTTGTTCTGTTTTGTCTAACTCTCAATCCTTTCTCATCCCATCCTAATAGATGACGTAGAATAAATTCTTCAGGAAGCCTCTTCCTTTGACCTCCTGGTCATGCCTTCATTCACCCCCTTTTCTTTCTGAGGCTGGATCTACACTGCCCTATATACCAGTAGCTGATCCCAGATTATCTTCTTATACCAGATTATCTGGCAGTATAGACTCATATAATCCAGTTCAAAGCAGATAATCTGGGGTCACATCCTGGGATGTAGGGCAGTGTAGATCCAGCTTGAGTGTGTGAATGGGAAAATGTAGTCTTTAGAGATGTTTCCTTTTGTTTGAACTCAGACGTCGTGGAGTTAGAGAGAAAGCGTACACCCAATCCTTTTCCACCAAGAAATGTAGTTCTTACGCTTCAATAAACCTTTTTGATACTGATAAGATTGAACTCTGCATCTTGCTTCCTTAAGCTCAAGGATTATTTACAGCCATCATATATTGCTTTTGCTTGCTGTGAGCTGAATGCTCTACCAAGTATCCTTTTAATATCTTTTTAAAATACTGTTATTTTGGGAAATTTTTCCTAACACATATAAATATGATTGTATTAGCAATTTTCACAATTGCATGAAAAACTACTAGTAAAGCTTCCCTGATGGGGCCCCATACACAGACATATATACACAGCTCCAGGGGTTCTTGGACGAAACTGATTATCTGGATCCGTCGCAGTCGGGTTTCAGACCAGGACATGGAACTGAGACAGCTGAGACAGCCATGGTCGCCTTAGTGGATGATCTCCGCAGAGAGCTCAACAGGGGGAGTGTGTCCCTGTTGGTTCTCCTGGACCTCTCAGCGGCCTTCGATACTGTAGACCACAGTATCCTTCTGGGGCGCCTTGCGGGGATGGGTCTTGGAGGTACAGTTCTGCAATGGCTCCAGTCCTTCCTGGAGGGTCATACCCAGAAGGTGTTGCTGGGGACTCATGCTCGGCCCCACAGCCATTGTCCTGTGGGGTACCGCAGGGCTCAGTATTGTCCCACATGTTGTTTAACATCTACGTGAAGCCGCTGGGTGAGATCATCCAGAGTTTTCGACTACACAAATGACGTTCAACTCTATCACTCATTTCAGATGCTAAGGAGGCTGTCCAAGTCCTGAACTGGTGCCTGGCCGCTGTGACGGTCTGGATGAGGGCGAACAAATTGAAGTTGAATCCAGACAAGACAGAGGTCCTCCTGGTCAGTCGCAAGGCCGAACAGAGTATAGGGTCGCAAACCTGTGCTGGATGGGGTCACACTCCCCTTGAAGGCACAGGTTTGCAGCTTGGGAGTTCTGGATTCATCACTGTGCCTGGAATCCCAGGTTGAAGTGGTGGCCAGGGGAGCATTCGCACAATTAAAACTTGTGCGCCAGCTGCGCCCGTACCTTGGGAAGTCAGACTTGGCCACAGTGGTCCACGCTCTTGTTACATCTAGGATAGACTACTGCAACGCCTTTGAAGACTGCTCGGAAGCTTCAAATATTCCAACGAGAGACAGCCAGGTTAATAACTGGGGCGGCATACAGGGGGCATTCAACTCCCATGTTACGCCAGCTCCACTGGCTGCCAGTTTGCTACTGGGCACAATTCAAAGTGCTGGCTTTGGCCTATAAAGCCTTATATGGCCCCCGGCCCAAATTACCTGTCTGAATGCATCTCCCCCTATGAACCATCACAGAGATTAAGATCCTCCAGGGAGGCCCTGCTTTCCGTCCCGCCATTGTCACAGACACGATTGGTGGGGATGAGAGACAGGGCCTTCTCGGTGATTGCTCTCCGGCTATGGAACTCCCTTCCTGGTGAGATCAGGTCGGCCCCCTCCCTCCTGTCCTTTAGAAGGATGGTAAAAACTTGGCTGTGGGACCAAGCTTTCGGGACAGGGCAATAAAGCGGCAATAGAAAAGATGATTTGACGTGGATGACTAGGACGATTTGAAATGCTGTATTTTAATATTTTGATAAATGTTTTTTAATGTTTATGTATTGTATGTGAATTTGTGTCCTGGCATTGAATGTTAGCTGTGTATATGCTGTGCTCCGCCCTGAGTCCCCTTCGGGGTGAGAAGGGCAGAATAGAAATGTTTTAAATAAATAAATAATACACCAAAAGTCTGCCTGCTTGGATGTACTTACTCAGGCTGCTCCCGGGGGTCCCAGGGATCGTCATATTGGGACCCTTCTGGCACCTCATCTGCACTCCAGATCCCTTTGGTATTTCCAGGCTTCACTTGCACTTGAGCAGCAGCTGGGAAGGAGAGAAGGACCGAGGGAGGGAGGAGACCAGTTTCCCTGCCATTCCAAAACACACAGCCCCTGTGCCCCAACAGGCGGCTGCCCACAATCCCCTCACAGCACAATCACAGCCCCAAGCAACCTCTGAAACAAGGCTGGGAGCCCATCATCATCATCATCGTCATCTTTATTTATACCCTGCCACTATTTCCCAAAGGCCAAGCCCAACAATACAGCAATACAAAAAAACAACATACAATGACAATCTATATAAATAAAAATGTAATGTTCACTTGTGGGACTAACATAACTCAAAAACCCCTCAAAGAATTGACACCAAATTTGGACACAATACACCTAATAACCCAATGGTATGTCCTTGACTCAAAAATTTGATTTTGTCTTTTGGGAGTTGTAGTTGCTGGGATTTATAGTTCACCTACAATCAAATAGCATGATAGAATTGAACCAAGCTTCAATTTGTTCAGAGATCAGCAGCCAAGTTACTAACGGGTGCCATATAGGGAGAGAACCAATCACCTTCTACAGCAGCTCCATTGACTGCTGGTTCATTACTGGGCTAAATATAAAGTGCTGGTTATTACCTTTAAAGCCCTAAATAGTTTGGGACCAGGCTATTTGACTAACTGCATCTCTGCATGTAAACCATCACAGACACTGTGATCTGTGGAAGAGGACCTGCTCTCATCCCCACCTCGGTTTAAAGCGCAGTTGGTGGGAATGAGAGGGGGCCTTCTCCGTGATCGCCCCTCGCCTCTACAACTCTCTCTCCAAATAAATAAAAACAGCCTCCTCTCTCCTCTTCTTCAAAAACACTTTAAAAAACCCATCTTTGTGCTTCAACCTACAGAGAGGAGGACTAAATTATCTTAATATACAACCTCATTTGGATGCTGGAAACCCACCCTGACTCTGTTGGTGGTTTTAAATCATTTTACACTGTTAATGAACTAATGTTAGATTTTATGACAACGTAAATGTGTTTGATGAGATTTTATTATGCTTTTTAATTAATTATTTTGCTTTAATTTGCTTACTTTTGGTTAGTTACTATAAGTTTATATTGCTGTTGTTTGATTCATCAGTTTGATTTGGTTTTTGTTTTCATTATGGCACTGAATGTTTGCTACTTTTTGTTTGGAAACTGCCCTAAGTCCCCTTGGAGAGATAGGGCAGGTTATAAATAAAGCTATTATTATTATTATTATTATTATTATTATTATTATTATTACTATTACTAGATGTACCCATAATGCATTGCTGTGGCCAGCCTTCCCTCCCTTTCTCTTTCCTTCTTTCTTTCTCTCCTTTCTTCTTTCCTTTCCTCCCTCCCTCTTTCCTTCCCTTTCTTTCCTTCTTCCTTCCTTTCTTATCTCTTTCCTTCCTTCCTTTCCCTTTTTCTTTCTCCCCTTTCTTCCTTCTCTACCTATTCTTGGACTGCAACTTCCAGCAATCCTCCTGATTGATGTATCTACCTACTATCTATCTCTGTCTAATCTCTATATTTTATCTATCTGGAGGATTGCTGGGAGTTACAGTCCAGGAATAAGAAATATGTATTGATTGGGATGCTCTCAAAGAAATCCAAGAAGAAGCAAGCTTGCAGCTTGGGAGCAGTGCCTTTGGAGCATCCTCCTCCCCGAAAGGGCCTGGTCTAGGGGATGCTGGGAGCTGTCGTTTTCACACATGAGCTGTACCATTATTTAGTTTTTTGGGTTTTAAGTCCTTTCCGCTATATTTTGGGAGAGGTCTATGAGTTATGGTCACTCATTGGTCTGTTAGGGGTGTAGTGTCCAAATTTCATGTCAATTCATCCAGTGGTTTTTGAGTTATGTTAATCTCACAAACGAACATTACACTTTTATTTATATAGATTTGAAACACAACAAAATGAGTCCACAGCAGACAGGATCACTCTGCTGGCTGTTGTATTGGATCACACGTCGGACATTTCCCAAGTGTCTAGGACTACGTGATGTATCAGCGAATAATGCGTTCAGATCCTAGTAAAGTGGCTGATCACCACTGGGACCACCTTTACTGGCTTTGCAGTTCCATCTTTAAATCCTCACATCATGTCATCTTTTCCAGTTGTTTCTCTGAAATCCTGCTGTCACCTGGGATTGCAACATCAACAATCTATACTTTGTTTTTTAACATGATCGTGAGGTCAGGAGTATTGTGCTCCAAAACTCTGTCTGTCTGAATCCAGAAGTCCCAGAATAGCATGATGTGTTTATTTTCTGTAACTTTTTCTGGCTAGTGATCCCACCAGTCCTTTGTCACAGGCAGATGGCATTTGTGGCACACATTCCAATGGATCATCCGAGCAACGGTGTTATGCCTCTGCTTGTAGTGTGTCTGTGCGATCTTCTTGAAGCAGCTGAGGATGTGATCTATTGTTTCATCTGCTTCCTTGCAGAGTCTACATTTGGGATCTGTTGCCAATTTTTCAATTCTGGCTTTGATGGCATTGGTTCTAATGGCTTGTTCTTGGGCTGCCAGAATCAGGCCATCCGTCTCCTTTTTCAAAGTTCCATTTGTGAGCCACAGCCATGTTTTTTCTTTGTCAATTTGGCTCTCAATTTTTCCCAGGAACTGTTGTTGTTGTTGTTGTTGTTATTACTACTACTACTACTACTACTACTACTACCACCACAGGAGAAGATTCTATGCTAAAGGGTTTTTGGCCTTTCTCTAAAAAGTTATGATCCCCAAAATGTGTTTTTCCAAAAGGTTATGAATCTCAATGTATTGTCGAAGGCTCTCAACAAAAGATTGCCCCAGGCACTGCCAGGCCATCAAATGCTAATCAAGGTGGTCAGTTGAAACATGTGTGCCACAAACCTAGCTCCAGCAGTCCTTTGTTCTACCCTGGTCATTCCACAGATATATAAACCTCACTTGCCTAGTTTCCAACAGACATGACTACCTCTGAGGATGCTTGCCATAGATGCACGAGAAACGTCAGGAGAGAATGCCTCTAGAAAATGGCCATATAGCCCGAAAAAACCTACAACAACCCAGTTATGAATGTCATTTTCCAAAACCCCAAGAGTCTCCCTTCTCTAGTGGTTTTTAAGTGCACGTTGGCCAGGAACTGTGTTGAAATCAGGGTCTACTTACTAGACCTTGAGAGGTCTACCCGGCCTGTATAAGGGGACACGGTGTCTCAAATAACCTGGACCGAAGTTGTGCAGGGCTTTATAGGTTCAAACCGGCACCTTGAATTTGACCCTGCTTATTCTATTTCTATTTCATATCTTATTCATTTCATCTCCTTATTATAGTCTCTTCTCCCTGCCCCCCCCCCCTCCCGCCCCATGTCTCCCCTCTTTGGATTCTTATTTATTTCTAATCTGCCCTCTGTCCCTGAAGGGACTCTGGGCAGCTTTCAAAGGTTAAAAATTGCCAACATTCAATGCCATGTGCAATAACACAATAAAACATTAAAACAGACAGTTAAAAACAAACAGTTAAAAAGAACAGCTAAAAATAAACCAATAAAACAACTAAATCTAAAACATGTAGTCAATCAACCTCATAAATAACACCACAGGCTGATAAAATCTGTATAAAAATGTGGCTCTCCAGCAAGTTAAGAAACTATAATCACTGTCAGCATTGTCAGGCAAGATAAAAAGCAATAAAAGCTAATCATCTTCCTTTCCAAAGGCCAATGTACAAAATATGTTTTTAAGGGCTTCTTAAAGGAGAGAACAGCCTGTTCTGACTGTTTAGGGCTTTATAGGTAATAACCAGCACTTTCTATTTAACCTGGAAGCCAATTGGCAGCCAGTGGAGGTGCTGTAACATGGGAGTTGTCCTTGTTGTTGTTGTTGTTGTTGTTGTTGTTGTTATTACTACTACTGTATTTTGATCTTTGTTCTGTGTACAGGCAATGTGTTGTCATAGGCTTTCATGGTTGGAATGACTGGGTTGCTGTGAGTTTTCTGGGCTGTATGGCCATGTTCCAGAAGCATTCTCTTCTGATGTTTCTCCCTCATCTATGGCAGGCATTCTCAGAGGTTGTGAGGTTGGTTGAAAACTAGGCAGGTAAGGTTTATATATCTGTGGAATGTCCAGAGTGGGAGAAAGAACTCCTGTCTCTTTGAGACAATTGTGAACTCTTTTTCAAGCAGATTCTGAGGACTGCAGTCCAAAAAAGAAACCTTTCTGAAGCCTGCGAAATTGTGATCCCAAACAACTTTTCTTCTAGTTAGGGTCAGGCAGAGCAAGGAGGGAGAAGCTGGGGGTTGTGGGGCTGTAGTCCAAAGAAAGAAACACCTCCCAACAAAGGATTCTCCCAGGCAAGAAGCAGCCAGACTTTGAAGCTGAAAGGCCATTCAATGCTCATCAAGGTGGCCAACTGCAACATTCACACTTGCCCCAGACAGACAAGAGTTCTTTCTCCCACCCTGGATATTCCACAGATACATAAACCCCACTTGCTTACTTTCCAACAGACCTCACAACCTCTGAGGATGCCTGCCATAGATGTGGGTGAAACGTCAGGAGAGAATGCTTCTGGAACATGACCATACAGTCCAGAAAACTCACACAACCTTACGTACCAGGCAGCCCCAACTTATGAACAAGAGAGGTTCTTGTTCTTAAATTGTATTTGATTGTAAGTCGGCGCACTTACATTTTTAAGTGTAACTCCAGGCAAATATATATTTATATTTAGCTTTGGATCACATAGGGGTTAATATCCCATGTGGAGTTTTTGGAAAATGTGGCTTGTTGTGGGAACAAGGGTTGGGGATAATATCGAGGATAGTTTTGACAGTGTGGTGCATGAATTGGAACCAGACATCCTGAGGAGTGAGGTTGAATGGGCCTTAAGAAGCATTGCTAACAACAAGGCAGCAGGAGATGACGGGATCCCAGCTGAACTGTTTAAAATCTTGAAAGAGCATGCTGTCAAGGTGATGCATGCCATATGCCAGCAAATATGGAAAACACAAGAATGGCCATCAGACTGGAAAAAAATCAACTTATATCCCCATACCAAAAAAGGGAAATGCTAAAGAATGCTCAAACTTCCGTACAGTGGCCCTTATTTCTACTGTCAGAAAGGTAATGCTCAAGACCCTGCAATGAAGACTCCAGCAATACATGAAGCGAGAGTTGCCAGATGTACAAGCTGGGTTTAGAAAAGGCAGAGGAACAGGAGACCAAATTGCCAATATCCACTGGATAATGGAGAAAGGCAGGGAGTTTCAGAAAAACATCTATTTATGTTTTATTGACTATTTTAAAGCCTTTGACTGTGTGGATCATAATAAATTGTGGCAAGTTCTTGGTGGTATGGGCATACCAAATCACCTTGTCTCTCTCCTGAAGAATCTGTATAAGGACCAAGTAGCAACAGTCAGAACTGACCATGGAACAACAGACGGGTTCAAGATTGGGAAAGGCATACGGCAGGCTTGTATACTCTCACCCAACCTATTCAACTTGTATGCAGAACACATCATGCAATGTGCGGGGCTTGACGAATGCAAGGCTGGGGTGAAAATTGCTGGAAGAAACATTAACAACCTTAGATATGCAGATGACACAACTTTGATGGCTGAAAGTGAGGAGGAGCTGAGGAGCCTTCTAATCAAGGTGAAAGGAGAAAGCGCAAAAGCTGAGTTGCAGTAAAACAAAAAAAAAAAAAACCAAGATTATGGCAACAAGAATGATTGACAACTGGGAAATACAGGGGGGAAATGTACAGGCAGTGACAGACTTTGCATTTCTAGGTGCAAATATAACTGCAGACTCAGACTGCAGCCAGGAAATCAGGAGACGCTTACTTCTTGGGAGGAGAGCAATGTCAATTTTCGATAAAATAGTGAAGAGTAGAGATATCACACTGGCAATGAAGATCCGCATAGTTAAAGCAATGGTATTCCCCATAGTCACCTATGGATGTGAGAGCTGGACCATAGGGAAGACTGAGTGAAGGAAGACAGATGCTTTGGAACTTTGTTGCTGGAGAAAAATTCTGAGAGTGCCTTGGACAGTGAGAAGATCCAATAATAATAATATTAATAATAACACTTTATTTGTACCCCGCTACCATCTCCCCAAGGGACTCGGTGCGGCTTACATGAGGCCGAGCCCGAACACAACAATACAAGCAATTAAAATAAAACATAAACATATAACATTATCAATAAGACAACATACAATTAAAACTATGGGAAGGCCAAATGTAAAATTAAAATTGGAAATAGTGCTAAACATGGACGAAAAGGTGATAGTGGCATTTGTGGAGAGACATATGAGCAGACCTAAAAAATGTAAAGTGCTTTAAAGGGACAAAGTGCTATGGGATCGTTAATCCGGGAAGGCACACTGGAACAACCACGTCTTCAAGCTCCTCCTGAAAACTGCCAGGGTTGGGGCCTGCCTGATATCCTTAGGGAGTGAGTTCCAGAGTTGAGGGGCCACCACCGAAAAGGCTCTCTCTCTCATCCCCACCAATTGTGCCTGTCCATACTTCAAGAAATAAAGCTTGACTGCTCATTGGAGGGAAGGATATTTGACGCCAAGATGAAGTACTTTGGCCACAAAATGAGAAGACAGGAAACCTCAGAGAAGACAATGATGCTGGGGAAAATGGAAGGAAAAAGGAAGAGGGGCCAACCAAGGGCAAGATGGATGGATGGTAGCCTTGAAGTGACTGGATTGACCTTGAAGGAGCTGGGGGTGGTGACGTTGTGGGCTGGTCCATGAGGTCACAAAGAGTCGGAAACGACTGAACAAATGAACAACAACAGATTGTATTGTCGAAGGCTTTAGTGCCCAGAATCACTGGGTTGTTGTAGGTTTTTTCGGGCTATATGGCCATGGTCTAAAGGCATTCTCTCCTGCTGTTTCGCCTGCATCTATGGCAAGCATCCTCAACTCTTAGGTTTTTACCCCAGAGTCTTATTCTTTGTTTTCAGACCGCCCTGAATGGAATTGTGAAGATCTCAGGCGCCTTCATTCCGGTTCTTTGGTACCATAGGAAGGTCTTGTCCTTCAACTTAGGCCACTGAACTGGGGTTGTGGTTTGAGAGAGGGAACAGGAAAAGCTTCTCATCTTACAACTCCTAGGTTTATAAAGTGATTTTCCCTGTTGAAACATCAAGTTTGTGCCTAGGAAAGTGAACTTATTGTCAACAATAAACACCATTTCAAGTTACTTGTTGTGTTCTGGTCCTCAGAGGTAGTGAGGTCTGTTGGAAGTAGGAAAAAGGCTTTATATATCTGTGGAATGACCAGGGTGGGACAATATATATCTTGTAAGCCGCTCTGAGTCCCCTTCGGGGTAAGAAGGGCGGCATATAAATGTCGTAAGTAAATAAGTAAGTAAATAAACTATTTCATGAGTGTGTGATTACTTAGTATATTATTGTGTTAATTGTTTTTAAATGGTTTGTATGATGTTGCATTGAATTTTTGCTCCTGTTGTTAACCGCGTTGAGTCGCCTACGGGCTGAGAAACTGCGGTATACCAATGAAATAAATAAATAAATAAATTTCCCTTCCTAGGAATACATTTCTTCCCATTTCTGTTGTGTTACCCCGTCCTGAACTATGAGTCATTTGCAAGTCAGATGTCTGTAACTCGGGGACTGCCTGTATTCGTGATTTCTGCTAGGGATCGGCTTGAATGATGGCCTAGCCCTGAGGAACTCACCTGTGGGCCCCACCTCCGCCTTTGGGGCCCCAATGTGCCCGGGACCCAGGCTCCTTCCCGGCGAGGAAGAGGCCTCCCCCTCCTCCTCCTCCTGGGGACCCTCCGGTGGGGCAGAGAGCAACGTGGCCAGCGCCAGCAAACCTTCCCCAATGTTTAGCTCCGGCTCCACTGCAGCCATGGCGGCTCCCAGCTCTGCTTCCGCGTCTCGGCGTCGCCATGGTAACCACCCCGCTCCTCTCATTGGCCGCAGCGCCGCCCAATCGCCGCCCGGCTTATCTCCGCCCCGCCCACTCTCAGCGCGTAGGCGCGGAAGGAGTGCGTCACAGATTCGCGCGAAGGAAGAGAGAAGCATCGCAGGTGAGTCTGGACCCGGCGGGGCCTTTTTGACGCATCGCCACTCCCATCATCCCCTGGCCCGCGGGATGATGCCGGAAAAATGTAGCCTCTCTTTGCTTGAGAGTGGTTCTTAAAAAGAGGCCTAGTTCTATACCCCGTGGTATATAATAATACTAATTGGTGGGGACAAGGGACAGGGACTTCTCTGTGGTGGCCCCTCGACTCTGGAACTCACTCCCCAAGGATATCAGGCAGGCCCTGATGTTAGCAGTCTTTAGGAGGAGCTTGAAAACGTGGTTGTTCCAGTGTGCCTTTCCAGAATAGGAAACCACAAGCACTTTGTCCCAAATCCACTTTACTGGAGATTTAGGTCTGTCCGCATGCCCTACCTATTCGCCAAAATACCTATACATTTTACCCGGCCATGCCCATATTATTATTATTAATTCAGACTAATTCAACCAGAGAAGTCAGCCATAGCAGAGCACCTGATGAACCAACCTGGACACAGCATATTATTTGAGAACACAGAAATGCTGGAACACTCTACTAACTACCATATCAGAATATATAGAGAAGCCATAGAAATCCAAATTCATGTGGACAGTTTCAACAGAAAGGAAGGAATCATGAAAATGAACAAAATCTGGCTACCAGTATTGAAAAAGTTCTAAAATCAGGACAGTAAATAAAGAACAGCACCCTGAAAACAGGAATTCCAGACAGGAATAACAGAATTAAAGAGTTGGAAGAGACCTCATGGGCCATCCAGTCCAACTCCCTGCCAAGAAGCAGGAAAATTTCATTCAAATCACCCCTGAGAGATGGCCATCCAGCCTCTAGTTAAAAGCTTCCAAAGAAGGAGCCTCCGCCACACTCCAGGGCAGAGAGTTCCACTGCTGAATGGCTCTCACAGTCAGGATCAATCGGGGCCAGCTAACACCTCCCAACAAAGGATCCCCCAAGCAGGAAGCAACCAGGCTTTGAAACTGCAAGGCCATTCAGTGCTAATCAGGCTGGCCAGTTGCAACATGCACACTTGTCTTAAACAGACAAGAGTTCTTTCTCCCACCCTGGACATTATTCCACAGATAACCCCATTTTCCTAGTTCCAACAGACCTTAGAATCCTAGAGTTGGAAGAGACCTCATGGGCCATCCAGTCCAATCCCATTCTCCCAAGAAGCAGGAAAATTGCATTCAAAGCACCCCCGACAGATGACCATCCAGCCTCTGTTTAAAAGCTTCCAAGGAAGGAGCCTCTACCACACTCCAGGGCAGAGAGTTCCACTGCTGAACAGCTCTCACAGTCAGGAAGTTCTTCCTAATGTTCAGATGGAATCTCCTTTCTTGTAGTTTGAAGCCATTGTTCCGCATCCTAGTCTCCAGGGCAGCAGAAAACAAGCTTGCTCCCTCCTCCCTATGACTTCCTCTTGCGTATTTATACATGGCTATCATGTCTCCTCTAAGCCTTCTCTTCTTCAGGCTAAACATGCAAAACTCTTTAAGCTGCTCCTCATAGGGCTTGTTCTCCAGACACTTGAACATTTTAGTTGCCCTCCTCTGGACACATTCCAGCTTGTCAATATCTGAGGATGCCTGCCATAGATGTGGGTGAAACATCAGGAGAAAATGCTTCTGGAATATGGCCATACAGCCCAGAAAACTCACAGCAACCCAGTTTTAAAAGCTGTTTGCTCACAGTTTATGCATAATCTCACTCAGGTTCAGCTTCTTAAGGTAAGTGAAAGAGAAATAGATTTCTCCACAGTTCCAAGGAGGCACGAAGTACTGCCACTTTCCCATCCTATTTCCTCAATGGCAAATTGTCAGAAAGGAAAGGTCAAGTGGGCCAAACACTGTGCAGACACAGAGAGAATAACAGGAGTGTATTCAGGGCCCAGGAAGAGGAGGGTGTAAACAAACATGGAAACAGGAAGTCAGCTCTCAGCAACAACCACCAGAGGGTTCAGCTTGCAAAGGTAGCTCTCTCTCCAACAGAAGGGGGCCATCCATGAGCTGCACATCAACTTTGGGTTTACTTTGTGGGAACTTGGTATTGGAGAAACTGGGCTGATCCCAGTTTCTCCAGTGGGTTCAGCACCTTGGCCATCAGGCCTTTTGGGGACCCAGAGTTCTTTCTCCCACCCTGGACATTCCACAGATATATAATCTGCACTTGCCAGGTTTCCAACAGACACCTCAACCTCTGAGGATGCCTGCCATAGATGTGGGTGAAACATCAGGAGAGAATGCTTCAGGAACATGGCCATACAGCCCAAGAAACCCATAGTAACCCATTGATTCCAGCCATGAAAGCCTTCGACAACACAATAATAATACTTTATTTTTAACCTGCCCTTTCTCCCCGAGGGGACTCTACTCATCTTCCAAAGACAAAGATGGCAAACGTTCAATGCCATGTGCAGTGATAGAAATAGAGATAAAACAGAAACAAACAGTTTAAAAATAAGCCAATAAAACAATCT
Organism: Anolis sagrei; assembly: GCF_037176765.1. Lineage (NCBI taxonomy): Eukaryota > Metazoa > Chordata > Lepidosauria > Squamata > Anolidae > Anolis > Anolis sagrei. Next base: position 19,944,248 of record NC_090030.1, on the reverse strand, counting down.
AGATCAAAACATGTAGTCGATCAACCTCATAGATAACACAATAGTCTGATAAAATAGGTATAAAAATATAAAAATAGATACATTTGAGAACATGGCTCTCTAATAAGGTAATATAATCTTTGTCAGCATCGTGAGGCATGATAAAAGCAATAAAAGCTAATCATCTTCCTCTCCAAAGGACAATGTGTAAAAGTATGTTTTTAATTGCTTCTTAAAGGAGAGGAGTGAGAGGGAGTTCCAGAGGGAGGGTGTGGTCATGGAGAAGGTCCTCTCTCTCATCCACACCAAGTTGTGCTTGAAACAGTTGGGACCACAGTGCCTGTGTTGGTTCACATGTGGAGATACGATTAGTTAATAGCCTGGACCTGAACCATAATACGCTACACCTTAAAGCCTTCTTGACTTGATATACATATTAAGATACAGGAGTTAAAAGACAATGTGGACAAACCAAACTTAGAATAATTGAATAATAGAGTTGGAGAGAGAGACCACGTGGGCCATCTAGTCCACCCCCTGTTTAGGCTTCCATACAGGCCCTATTTTCCAGGATCTGAGCCCAGGCTTCCTGCTTATCCCAGATTATCTGGCAGTGCAGACTCATATAATCCCCTTTAAAGCAGACATGTACTTAATGGAACTTAAAAGAAATGGGAGTATCAAGTGGAGTCCACGACATGCGAGTGTAGAGAGGAGCAGACCACAGACCACTGACAACAATGCAGTCTGAGCCCCACCACATGCACAATGGACGACAGCAACACCAAAATATAATATAGCATATTGTATATACATATAATATTTGTAATATTATAATGTAATACAATACAATACTAGTAATAATAATACAATATTATAATTAGAATTATATATTTACATTACATGTAATATTACTACTAATATTACAATATAATGGTATAGTGCAATATAGTAATATATAATACTGATATTGTACTATGCTAATAATATAATATATTGTATGAAAATATATATTGTAAGACGCTCTGAGTCCCTTTCGGGGGGAGGGGGCGGCATATAAATGCCGTAAATAAGTATAATAAATATATAAAGGCACTCCAAGTGGTCAGCTTCTAGTCAAAGGAAATTTAGTACAATGCCACGTTTTTAACATTGTGGTATTTTATACATTATAACTCTCTCCACAATTTGCTTTTGACACGATAAGTAATTGTGAAGTGATTATAAGTGCAGTGCTTGCACACTGCACTTATTTTAAAATCTGACAAGCCACCTGTCACATCAGCACTTTTAATCTGTACCCATTACTTTTGGCCCGGCCCCAGTTTTATTGTGTTTTGATGTATTGTTTTATTGCTCTGTTGTTTTTGATATTGCTTTAATTGTTTTGATTTGCTTTGAGTTGTGTATTTGCTATGCTATGTTTTGAGGCCTTGGCCTTTGTAAGCCGCATCGAGTCCTTCGGGAGATGCTAGTGGGGTACAAATAAAGTTAATAATAATAATTATAAGTAATATCATCAGTTGGGAGCCCCCCAGCACCAACTGCTACTCTGAGATCAGAATGAAGAGAGGGGCCAGGAAGGCAGTTCCATCTTGTCTCCTGCACTGTGCATATAATATAATATAATATAATATAATATAATATAATATAATATAATATAATATAATATAATATTTATAATATTATAATGTAATACAATATACTACTACTACTACTAATAATAAAATGATATTATAATTAAATATTTTATATTAAATGTAATATTACTAATAATATTACAGTATAATGTTATAGTACAATGTAATATATAATATTAATATTGTGCTATGATAATAATAATATATTGTATTTACTTTTTATTTGTAAGCTGCTCTGAGTCCCCATCAGGGTGAGAAGGGTGGCATATAAATGCCGCAAATAAATAAATAAATAAATGAGTGAAATGTTGGTTTTTGTGTGTGTCAAGAGCGACTTGAGAAACGCAAGTCGCTTCTGGTGTGAGGGAATTGGCCATCTGCAAGGATGTTGTCCAAGGGATGCCCGGATGTTTTACCATCCTGTGGGAGGTTTCTCTTACGTCCCTGCATGAGAAGCAGGCACTGACAGACAGGAGCTCACCATGCTCCTCAGATTTGAACTGCTGACTTTTTAGTCAGCAGTCTTGCTGGCACAAGGGTTTAACCCACTGCACCACTGGGGGCTCCAATTGATATGGTAAAGAGACTTTTATGGACACCTGTGTTACTTTCACTGTATTATGTATACTTTGCAAAGGTAGCACTGTGTTTTTTCTTTGATGTTTTTCTGGTTGCTTGAAGGTTCCAGTTAAGTGAGAGTCTGCTGTGTGGGGTTTGGGTGGGAGGGAGTGTTGCTGTGAATCTTGGGGGCTGCCTTCATCCTTTCCCTTCCTTTCCAGGCCCGGTGGCAGCGTCTGTTTCTTCCTTCGGCATGAACCAGTTCAACTTTGCGACCCCAGGGGCCCCTGGCTCCTCCTCCTCTGGAGGGGGTGGGTTCATTTTCGGGACTCCCAAGACGGTGCCCAGCAGTGGGGCCCCCCCCAGGGGGCTTCTCCTTCTCTTCGGCCACCTCTGGAACAACAGGGGCAGGAGGGGCCTTCAGCTTTGGGAACCCGGCTCCCGCAGCAGGCACCCAGCCAGCCGGCCTCTTCTCCTTCGCCCCCGCAGCCACCTCCTCCTCCACCCCAGCCCAGACCTTCAGCTTCGGGACCCCTGCTGCTGCTCCTGCTCCTCCTGCGGCCACTCCTGCCGGAAGCATCTTCGCCTTGGGGTGAGGCCCCTGTCTGTCAGGAAATCGTAGAATAAAATCATAGAGTTGGAAGAGATCATATGGGCCTTAACGTCAGGGGAAACCTTTACCAAGGGAAACCCAGAGATTTAGCACAGCTGGTAAATCATCAGCAATTATAAGATCTATCAACCAAAAGGTTGCAAGTTCGAAGCCACGGGTTGGCGTGAGCTGCCAACTGTCAGCCTAGCTCATTGTTTACCTAAGCAATTCAAAAACAGCTTTAGCTGTGATTAGAGGAATTAGGGACCACTAAATAGGGGGGGGGGGGGAGGAGGTGTTTTACGACACCATAAAGAAAGAAGATCAGAAAATGCTGGGCGACCAAAAGGAAGGAGGAAGTCCTGACGGCTCTTCTTCATAGAGGAAAGAGCAGCAGCACCCCCTGGACTTGAGCCCAACCTTTCATGCACTGCCTTCTGTTCTGTCTGTCTGTGTATTGTCTACACCAGGGGTCCTCAAACTTTTTAAACAGAGGGCCAGGTCACAGTCCCTCAAATTGTTGGAGGGCCAGATTATAATTTGCAAAAAGCATGAATGAATTCCTGTGCACACTGCATTATTGTATTGTTTTAAAGTGGTTTTTGTAGTCCAAAAACCACTTTAAAACAATACAATAATTAAAATGAAGAACAATTTTAACAAATATAAACTTATTAGTATTTCAATGGGAAGTGTGTACCTGCTTTTGGCTGATGAGATAGGGTTGTTAATGTTGTTGTGTGCTTTCAAGTCATTTCAGACTTAGGTTGACCCTGAGCGAGGGCCGGGTAAATGACCTTGGAGGGCTGTATCTGGCCCCCAGGCCTTAGTTTGAGGACCTCTGATCTATACAAAGCAGCATTGAATGTTTGCCGTGTATGTGTACTGTGATCCGCCCCGAGTCCCCTTCGGGGTGAAAAAGGGAGAATATAAATAAAGTGTTATTATTATATTATTATTAAAGGGAGGAAGGAAGTTGAAGAGCGGGAGAAGAGACAATTGTCAGTGTATGAAGTTATTATTAATACATCTATTTCTTCATATCAGTTACAATTACAAGTATTACCTAAAATACCAAAGAATTCATGTATCCCCCATATCAAAGAGTAATATGGTCACTAAATGTTAAGTTCAATAGTCATATCTGGCCAGAGTGTTCCATGCCTTCGTCACCTCCAGATTAGACTACTGTAATGCACTCTACGTGGGGCTGCCCTTGAAAATGGCCCGGAAATTCCAACTGGTTCAACGGGTGGCAGCCAGACTGTTAACTGGTGCTCCTTACAGGGAGAGGTCAACCCTTCTGTTTAAGGAGCTCCACTGGCTGCCGTTCATTTTCCGGTCCCAATACAAGGTGCAGGTGCTTACCTACAAAGCCCTAAACGGTTTGGGACCCGCCTACCTACGTGACCGCATTTTGGTGTACAAACCCACGCGATCTCTTCGATCGGGGAGGCCCTGCTCGCGATCCCATCTGCATCGCAAGCGCAATTGGTGGGGACAAGGGACAGGGACTTCTCTGTGGTGGCCCCTCGACTCTGGAACTCACTCCCCAAGGATATCAGGCAGGCCCCGACGTTGGCAGTCTTTAGGAGGAGCTTGAAAATGTGGCTGTTTCAGTGTGCCTTCCCAGAATAGGAAACCGCAAGCACTTTGTCCCAAATGCACTTTACTGGAAATTTAGGTCTGTCCGCATGCCCTACCTATTCGCCAAAATACCTATACATTTTACCTGGTCATGCCCAGCTTTTTAAAAAATTTAACCATTACATCTGGCCCTGACATTGGTTTTAATTGTGTCGTGTTTATTGTTAATGTTTACTGTTTGATTTTTATTTACTGCTGTATTGTTGTTATCTTTTATTGTTGTATTGGGCCTCGGCCTATTGTAAGCCGCACCGAGTCCTTTGGGAGATGGTTGTTGTTGTTCATTCGTTCAGTCGTCTCCGACTCTTCGTGACCTCATGGACCAGCCCACGCCAGAGCTCCCTGTCGGCCGTCACCACCCCCAGCTCCTTCAAGGTCAGTCCAGTCACTTCAAGGATGCCATCCATCCATCTTGCCCTTGGTTGGCCCCTCTTCCTTTTGCCTTCCACTTTCCCCGGCATAATGGTCTTCTCTAGGCTTTGCTTTGGGAGATGGTAGCGGGGTATAAATAAAGGATTATTATTATTATTATTATTATTATTATTATTATTATTATTATTATTATTATCTTTATTGAATATTATCCCGCGGTCTTTTTCTTTTTCTTCAGGGGAAATGCTCCCAAACTGAACCTGGGCACAACACAGGCAACTGGCATCATGGGAGGCTTTGGCATCAGCAGCGGCAGCAGTGGTGGGCTGGCCAGCTCTATCCCAAGCAGTGCCCCAGCCACCCAGCCGGCCCCTCCCTCAGGCTTTGTTTTTGGCTCCTCCACTGGTAGCCAGGCCACCACCGCAGCAGCAGCAGGAGGAGGAGGAGGAGGAGGAGGGTTCAGCTTCAGCAGCATGGGCACCACTCAGCCAACGGCCACTGGGTTCAGCCTTGGCTCGACAGCAAATGCGGTGCAGCCGACACCAGCTACCGGGATAACATTTGGATTAGCACCAGCCAGCAGCGCTGCCCCCACAGCAGCCGCATCCCAGCCTGCGACAGTCTTCAGCCTTGGGACCCAATCCACAGGTGGGAGGCCACTTTCCTTGGGGAAGTCCAGCTAGAGGGGGCCCTCCTGTTGTGGAAAGAGGAGAAAGGCGGCAGGCTGGGGGAGCCATCCCTGGCTAATTAATTTTTCCTTCCAGGCTCTGGGTTTGGCTTGCTGACCTCCTCCGCTGCCCCTGCTGCCTCCACAGGATCCATCGCTCAGGCGCCAACTCTGTCTTTTGGAGCTAAGCTTGGAGGTAGGTTGGGCTTGTGGATGGATAATAGAATAACTTGGGCAAGTGGGCCCTCTCCATAAATGTACAGCAGAGAAACTTATTAACATGTGGCCCACCCATTGTTATTGTGCTTATTAGAGTGTTAATTTATGACTGTGTTTATATATATTTTCTTTTTTCTTGATGTAATTTGATGATGTTTATTGTTTATGCTCTGGTTTTATTTTGTTGTAATATGTTGTCCGGGCTTGGCCCCATGTAAGCCGCTCCGAGTCCCCATTGGGGAGATGGTATTTATTTGTCGTGTCAGGGCAACCAGTCAATTATATTACATTTCTAACAGAACAAAGCAAACAAACAGACAAAATACAAAATTTGTGAGTTTGGTAGTTGATTAAATATCCTTTGACCAGTAGCTGGCCACTTGGAGTGCTTCTGGTGTTGCTGCTAGAAGGTCCTCCATTGTGCATGTAGCAGGGCTCAGGTTGCATTGCAGCAGGTGGTCTGTGGTTTGCTCCTCTCCACACTCGCATGTCGAGGATTCCACTTTGTAGCCCCATTTCTTGAGGTTGGCTCTGCATCTTGTGGTGCCAGAGCACAATCTGTTCAGCGCCTTCTAAGTTGCCCAGTCCTCTGTGTGCCCAGGGGGGAGTCTCTCATTTGGTATCAGCCATTAATTGAGGTTCTGGGTTTGAGCCTGGCACTTTTGGACTCTCGCTTGCTGAGGTGTTCCAGCAAGTGTCTCTGTAGATCTTAGAAAACTATTTCTAGATTTAAATCGTTGACGTGCTGGCTGATACCCAAATGGGTATAAATAAAATTTATTATTATTAACAGCAGCATGACCCAGCACCAGTAGCCAAACATAGATAGATAGATAGATAGATAGATAGATATGTTTTATTGATTGGCCTATTGGCCGTATCAAAACATTTAACACATAACACAATTAACACATAGTCATACATAGTAGCCAAACATGATAATAAGAACAAAAACACACAGGCCAATGTTATCTCTTCCATAGGTGGCTTTTCTTTGTAGTAAAATAATATGGTCGCACTATTTACAAGAACAACACAATAAAGTTCTTTACACTTCCTTCTTTGCTTCCACGCTGCATTCTCATGCAGATAAACAGCTTCGCTCTCACAGGGCCTCTTCTCACACTGCACCTACACGAGAGCTTTACACAGTAGCAGCCTTCACTGGAGTTTCACACATGAGCTTTACACACAAGGCCTTCAACCTGGGGCCTCCTCTCGCCGGAGCTTCTCACACTAAGCCTATTCATTTTGAGGCCTACCTCACACTGAGGCCTTTCTCCCACTGAGGTCTTCTCACAGTGAGGGCTCTCTCAGACTGAGGTGAACTAACACTGAGGTCTTTTTCATACTGAGGCCTTCTAACACACTGAATCCCTTCTTCCACAGAGACCTCTCACAGACTGAGCGCTACTAAGCTTATATTGAACTGCAGCTTTTGCTGAGTCATTGCATCCATTTAACCCTTTCAGTGCTTGACTCAAATTTTTTGTCATTAAAAATACCTAGTTAATTTTTAATATTTCTGACATAACTTTATTGTCATTGTATAACGGAATTAAAGGCCATCCCCAATCACATTATATATGTAGAATTACAATACCAAACACCCATCCTTCCACATTTTGGACTGGGGGGGGGGGGGTTCTGACCGACAGGGTGGTTTCCTGAGATGACTCCAAAATAATGATTGATAATATTATAATGTAATACAATATACTACTACTACTAATAAAATAATATTATAATTATATATTTTATATTAAATGTAATATTACTAATAACATTACAGTATAATGTTATAATGGCGACAATTTTTATGCTTATATTTTGTTAATCTTATGGTTATGTTGTTTTTACTTTGTATGTTTTGTGATTTTACCTGGGAACCGCTCTGAGTCCCCTCGGGGAGATGGAGCAGTATATAAATAATAATAATAATTATTATTATTGTACAATGTATTCTATGTATATATAAATGCTCTGTGCAAAAGAACCAATGAATGAAATGACATGAAATTTGGCAACAAAAGTCTCACTCAAAAAATTATGATTTTGTCATTTGGGAGTTGTAGTTGCTGGGATTTATAGTTCACCTACAATCAAAGAGCATTCTGAACTCCATCAACGATGGAATTGAACAAAACTTGGCACACAGAACTCCTATGACCAGCAGAAAATATTGGAAGGGTTTGGTGGGCATTGACCTTTAGTTTGGGAGTTGTAGTTCACCTTCATCCAGAGAGCGCTGTGGACTCAAACAATGATGGATCCGGACTAAACTTGGCACAAGCACTCAATACACCCAAATATGAACACAGATGGAGTTTGGGGAAAATAGACCTTGACATTTGGGAGTTGTAGTCTTTGGGATATACAGTTCACCTACAATCAAAGAGCATTCTGAACCCCACGAACGACAGAATCCCACACTGAACCCCCATAACCAACAGAAAATACTTAAGGCCATCCAATCCATCTCCCTTCGTCAGGGCAAGAAAACGTAATCAAAGTCCTCCTGACAAAGAGCCATCCAGCCATAGATATAGATAGATAGATAGATAGATAGATAGATAGATAGATAGATAGAGATAATGATTCACACACACACAGATATAGTATAGATTTGAAAGAGACCCTTAAAGAAGGACAATTATATGTTGCATGTTCCAGGCTGGGCAAACCAGATAATCTCCACATCAACACTGACAAAGACACAGCAAGAAATACTGTTTACCCACAAGCATAAATAAATTACATATATTATTATAAACCAACACTTTCTCATGACTTTATTTTCCAGATCAACAGACTAGGCCACGGCAACGCATGACAGGGGACAGCTAGTATATAATATTAATATTGTGCTATGATAATAATATAATATATTGTATTTACTTTTTACTTGTAAGCTGCTCTGAGTTCTCTTCGGGGTGAGAAGGGCGGCATATATATGTCGTAAATAAATAAATAAAATAAAATAAGACACCTAAATATATGCCCTCTGCCTCACAGGTACCACAGCAGCCACCACAGCTACTGCCACCACAACTGTGAATCCCCTTACTGGTGGCACATCTGGTCCCACTCTGTTTGCCTCCATCGCAGCCTCCTCCCAGGCAGCAACGACTTCTGCTCCAGTTAGCCTCTTGCGTAAGTGATGGGGGGGGGGGGCTGGTTCTCATTGGGTCCTGGGTCCTTCAGGCCAGAATTGGGCCGGAGGTGGGGTGGAAGAGCTCTGACATTCAGAAGATTCACCGTCATGCCTACAGTGCTCCTCTGCCTTAAACATAAGCATCTCAGTACATGTCAGACTTTTTGAAATCTCTGTGTCACATAATTTAGTCAAATCTTAACTCTCTTTGCAGTTGGCACCTCTTCCGCTGGGACAACGGCCCCCACTCTTGATTTGGGGTTTGGCTTAAAGGTTCCTGGAACGACAACGGCAGCGACTGCCCCCAGCATAACTAGTAAGGACTGGGAGACAAGGTGGGCTGTTAGGGAGGGGTGCTTCCTTTCACCAGCCCTTGAGCAAAGCGTTTTGGATGCTGTACACACCCACACACGCTGGTTATTGCCATCCCCATTAAATTTTGCACCAGTTCCCCTGAAAGTAGCTCACAATGGCTTACCAGAGAGCTGATCAGCAAAACCCATAAATCTGGGAGTATGGATTTTATTTCAGAAGCAGAAGTAGTGTTGTAATTCCTAGACTGAGAATACTGTGGGTGGCACAGGTTTGGCTCTAGGATAGTGGTTCTCAACCTTTCTAATGCCACAACCCCTTAATACAGTTCCTCATGTTGGGTGGTGGTGACCCCCAACCATAACATTATTTTTGATGCTACTTCATAACTGTAATTTTGCTACTGCTATGAACTGAAATGTAAATATCTGATATACAGGATGCATTTTCATTCACTGGACCACATTTGGCACAAATACCCAATGCACCCAAATTTGATTACTGTTGGGGGTTGTGAGGGGTTGATTTTGTCATTTGGGAGTTGTAGTTTCTGGGATTTATAGTTAACCTACAATCAAAGAGCATTCTAAACTCCACCAACAATGAAATTGAACCAAACTTGGCACACAAAACTCCCATCACCAACAGAAAATACTGGAAGGGTTTGGTGGGCATTGACCTTGAGTTTAGGAGTTGTAGTTCACCTACATTCAGAGAATGCACTGTGGACTCAAACAATGATGGATCTGGGACAACTTTGGCACAAATATTCAATATGCCCAAATGTGAACACTGGTGGAGTTTGGGGAAAATAGACCTTGACATTTGGGAGTTTGTTTGTTTTTTGTCATGTCAGGAGCGACTTGAGAAACTGCAAGTCGCTTCTGGTGTGAGAGAATTGGCCGTCTGCAAGGATGTTGCCCAGGGGACGCCCAGATGATTTGATGTTTTTATCATCCTTGTGGGAGGCTTCTCTTATGTCCCCGCATGAGGAGCTGGAGCTGATAGAAGGAGCTCATCTGCCTCTCCCCGGATTCGAACCTGCGACCTGTCGGTCTTCAGTCCTGCTGGCACAGGGGTTTAACCCACTGCGCCACTGCGGGCTCTATTTGGGAGTTGTAGTTGCTGGGATTTATAGTTCACCTACAACCAAAGAGCATTCTGAACTCCACCAATGATGGAATTGAACCAATCTTGGCACCCAGAACTCCCATGACCAACACAAAATACTGGAAGGGTTTGATGGGCATTGACCTTGACTTTTGGAGTTGTAGTTCACCCACATCCAGAGAGCACTGTGGACTTAAACAATGATGGATCTGAACCAAACCAGTACCAAAAATGTGAACATTAGTGGAGTTTGGGGAAATAGATCTTGACATTTTGGAGTTGTAGTTGCTGAGATTTATAATTCATCTACAATCTAAGAGCATCTTGAACCCCACCATTGATAGAATTGGGTCAAACTTCCCACACAGAACCCCCACGCCCAACAGAAATTACTTGAAGGATTGGGAGGGATTGACAGAAATTTAGGAGAGATGTAATTCACCTACCTTCAGAGAGCACTGTGAACCGAAATGACTGGATCTGGACTAAATTTGGCACAAGTACCAAATTTGAATACTGATGTGGTTGGGAAGGGGATTGATTTTGTCATTTGGGAGTTGTAGTTGCTGGCAAAAGGGTTCCTAAGACCATCAAATCATACATGTTTTCTGATGGTCTTTAGCAACCCCACTGAAACCCCCCTTGCAACCCCCCCACCAAGAAGTCCTGACCCCCAGGCTGAGAAATGGCGCTCTAGGAGATGGTAAATCGGGGCACCGTTCGGCCCAAAGCGGGTCAGGCAGCCTTCTGGCACTCTTCTTCTTGGGTCATCCTTGACCATCCAGGCCCCTTTCTATCCTCATCTGATGGAGGAGCATTTTCTCTCCAACAGGTACAGCCTCTGCACCCAGTACAGGATTCATGTTGAACCTAAAGCCAATGGCCCCAACCGCTACTGTGGCCTCCACGTCCACTGTGGCCACCACCACAGTTGTGTAAGTCCAGCAGGATCTTGTGACATTCTATTTTAATTCTGTGTTTAAGGTTTGTATATTTTTAGGATTTAAGTTGTATTGTATTGGTTTTATTGTAAGCCGCTTTGAGTCTATTTTTAGAGAGAAAAAGCAGGATACAAACAATAACAACATGCTAGGGGTCAAGGCTGTTGTGGACCATGCTTTGGCACCCCAGGCAGGCCTGGCTCTGACTTGACTATGTCCAAGGATGCTGCCCTTTGCCCCTGCCTCCTCTCATGGGACTTCCTCTCACCTTCTAGGGCTCCCCCTGTTATGACCTATGCTCAGCTGGAGAGCCTGATTAACAAGTGGAGCCTGGAGCTGGAGGACCAGGAGAAGCACTTCCTGCAGCAGGCCACCCAAGTCAACGCCTGGGACCGGACCCTTATTGAGAATGGGGAAAAGGTACTTTGAGTATTTTGCCTGATTTATTTATTTATTTATAGTATTTATATTCCTCCCTTCTCACTTGGCAGGGGACTCAGGGCAGATTACAATTCATATATACGTTTGTTTATTTATTTACTAGCCCTCCCCTGCCACGTGTTGCTGTGGCCCAGTCTGTGTATATGTGTTTTGTGTGTGTATATATTTGCGTTTGCATGCATATACATATATATGTGTGTGTATATATATATTTGTGTATTGGTATGTTTATATGTGTACATGCATATTGTGGATATGTGTGTGCTTGTCCATATACATATTTGTGTGTGCTCGATTCTGGCCACAGGGGGAGCTGCCGCTTCACCGCCCATTGTGACACTGAGTCCTTCGATGGAGTACTTCCTCATTCTTCTGCATGTTGTTGGAAGTTTTTATGGCATCGTAAATTAGTTAAATTAGCCTCCCCACATAATGTGGTACCTAAATTTCCTACTTGACAGATGCAACTAGTTTTTTGGCTGCATAGGTCAACAGCAAGCTAGACAAATAGCCGGAAACTCACTCCAACCCGGGTTGTCTTCGAACTCATGACCTCTCGGTCAGTAGTGATTTAATGCAGTTAGCTCTCAGCAACTCTCCTGTCCTTCTGTGCAGTATTCTCCCTTCTGCAAGTTTTTACTTTCTTTTTCTGCTCTTCCCTGTTGAGGAGATGCTGCCATTGCCAGGCTAGCCATTCCTTCATGTGTCTCTTACAGATAACGTCTTTGCACAGAGAAGTGGAGAAAGTCAAGCTGGATCAGAAGAGGTCAGTTGCCGGGGTGTGTGAAATGAAGGCTTGAGAGGAGTGTTGAGCTGGCTGGCTGTGGGTCTGTCTGGCAGGGAGGGAGGGAGAGATGGACGTCGGCACTGTTAGGTGAAAACTACCCTAAATATAAAGCAGAGCATCCAAAAACAAAGAGGACACTTCAAGTTGAGCTTCAGCTCATTAGCGAGCAGAGCGTGAAGTGCCGTGTGATGTGGCTGACTCCTTCCTTCCTTTCGTACGGTCCAGGCTGGATCAAGAACTGGATTTCATTCTGTCCCAGCAAAAGGAGCTGGAGGACTTGTTGGTCCCTCTGGAGGAGTCTGTGAAGGAGCAAAGTGGGACCATCTACCTGCAGCATGCAGATGAGGAGCGGGAGAAGACGTAAGCCGGGGCCCAGCGGGCACAGAGGGAGCCTCTGTCCTTCCCCAGATGGACACAGCTCCGTATCCAAATGTGTGGGTCTCATGCCCATATATGGTAGTGGGGTTCTGCTCACACTCCTGAATAGAGAGAGATCAGGCTTGGAGGTTGTTCTGCCCAGCCCCTCCATTGGATAGGGCACTCCATTCCTCATTCAAAGCAGGACAGGCAGGCCTCTATCTGCTCCCCATTTCTGCAAAAAGGCACAGCTTCTGGGAAGAGGGGAGTCCCTGTTCTGTCGGTCACTGCCTGCTGCGGTTGTAGGTACAAGCTGGCGGAGAACATTGATGCCCAGCTGAAACGCATGGCGCAAGACCTGAAGGACATCATTGAGCACCTGAACACCTCGGGGGGCCCTGCTGACACCAGTGACCCAGTGAGTGAGCGCTCTGTTCTGGGTAGGCTTGGATAGCTACAAAATGGGTTTAAGGCTTTTAACTGCTTGTTTTTCATACTGTTCTTGTGTAATTCCATTTTAAGGTTTGTATATTTTTAGCTGTTAATTGTATTGTGTTTTTTGTGAAGCCAGGCCCCACTGGGGCTGGGGGGCTGAGGCTTTGCAGGCCTTCTCTCGTCTTGGGCATCTTTCTTCTTCTTCTTCCCCCAAAGTGACCCTCTGTTCTCCTCTTCCTCCCTCTGCCAGCTCCAGCAGATCTGCAAAATTCTCAATGCTCACATGGACTCACTCCAGTGGATCGATCAGAATTCAGGTAGGAGCCCTCTGCACTGTTTCTTGTGAACCAATAGCATGGAATAGAATAGAATAACTCTTATTGCCATTATATAACAAAATTAAATGCCATCCCCAATACATGTTATGTAGAATTATTTATTTATTTGCGGCATTTATATGCCTCCCTTCTCACCCCGAAAGGGACTCAGAGCGGCTTACAAGATATATATACATACATTATATTAAATTATTAGCATAGTATAATATATGTGTGTGTATATACTACACCATTATATTGTAATATTATTAGTAATATTACATGTAATATAAATATATATAATTATAATATTGTATTATTAGTAGTATTGTATTGTATTACATTATATTATAAATATTATATATATATGCAATATATTATATTCTATTATATGCATTATATTATATATTATAAATATATATATTATAATATTATAAATATATATATTATATATTATAATATAAAATATATATTATATATTATATTTATTATATATGAAACAAAACAGCCATGCTTCCACATCCTAATCACTATTGCACATAATCTAATGCCAGATTAGTATGAAACCGTAGAGCTCAATATAATAATAATAATAATAATAATAATAATAATAATAAAAAATAAGCGGTAAATCATCTACTTAGCCAGAAGTTTGGGCTCAGTTAAGGAGAGATTTAAGGACTAGAGCATGTTCAGCAAACATTCAGTATAAATCCCAGAAGTCCTGTTATTCATTATGGCTATAAAACAGCCACAATACAGGGTCTGTCATAGCAGTCCTCATGCCAATATAATCTCCCATGCTGTTTCTGTTTACATCCATTCATTACATTGGCAGAGCCAACACAATCGGTTTGCTGTTTCATTAACTCTGATCCCAAATTTTGAATTATTTTTGTCCTTTCAAAACAACAAGAAGGGGGAGCACTGCTTTTATTTCGAAAGCCTGCTTTAGTACTCCTGTACTTTAAGGCTGCAATGAAAGAATGATCAGTCCTTATGCAACCTATGCTGGAAAAGGGATGTGTTCGACTTGTGATTTTGTGATATGAAATCCAGCATATGTATCTCGTTTGCTGTGTCATACTGTGTTTTTGTGTCAGTAAAATAATAATAACTATTCTTTTATCCCGCCCCGTTCTCCCCAAAGGGACTCAAGGTGGCTTACCTAGGGACCAAGCCCAATATAAACAAAGGTTATAGAGTAACACAATTAAAAACATATAAAAACAATCTATATAAATACAAATGTAATGTTTGTTTGTGGGATTAATGTAACTCAAAAACCACTGGATGAATTGACACCAAATTTGGACACAATACACTTATCAGGCCAACGAGTGACCATCACTCATAAAAACACAGCAGAAGATACTTAAAAAGCCAAAAAACAAACAAAAAAACCATTACAACACATGGGCAAAACCAAATATTTATACACAAACACACATATATACACATATAGACACAAAAAACACATATACATAGATTGGGCCACAGCAACGCATGGCAGGGGTTAGCTAGTCTATATAAATAAAAATGTAATGTTCGTTTGTGGAATTAACATAACTCAAAAACTACTGGACAAATTGACCGCAAATTTGGACACAATACACTTACCAGGCCAACAAGTGACCGTCACTCATAAAAACACTGAAAGACACAGCAAAAGACTTAAAAAACAAAAATACATTGCAATGCATTTGCAAAACCACATATTTATACGCAAACACACATATATACACAAATATATGTGCACACACAACACATATACACAGACTGGGCCACAGCAACGCTTGGCAGGGGACAGCTAGTAAAACCAATAAAATATAGAATATCATAAACATGAACCACACAACAACAAACAACCAATAGCCGAAAAGTGGGCATGTGCAGATTTGAGACTAGTTGGGTAAGACAAGCGCTAGTGCAAACATAAAACTGTAGGGCGGCTGAGGGGGAAAAGGAAAGGGCCTGAGGCTGTTAGGAATTCTGGGAGTTGAAATCCAAAACACCTGGAGGGCCAAAGTTTGCACATGCCTGCTACAGAAGCAGTAGGTTAGATCTGCCTCTCTTCTGGGAAGGGGGCAGAAGGGGCAGCGGGCTTCACCTTCATCCAGAGTCCAAAATGTCCCTCCTCTGTGCCCTTGCACCAGCCCTTATCCAGAGCAGCATGCAACTGATGCGTCCCCTTTGTGTGTTTTGCCTTCAGCGCTGCTGCAGCGAAAAGTGGAGGAGGTGAGCAAAGTGTGCGACGGCCGCCGCAAAGAGCAGGAGCGCAGCTTCCGCATCACATTCGACTGAGACGAGGACCACAGGGCCGCCTCGCCCCTTCTTAAGGATACTCCTCCCTCCTTCCCTGCTTTTGTATGACACAATAAAGGTCTTTTCTAACCCAGAACAACCTGCTGCTGCGTGTGTGTGCGTGTGTTGGGGGGTGGGGGGAGAGCGTCCCAGGCACCTCCTTTGGCCAGAGAATACCTTCTCAGCATGTTTAAGAGCAATTCCTCCCACATAGCAGAGTATTTAATAACACAAGTTTTCCAGGCTGTATGGCCATTTTCCAGAAGCATTCTCTCCTAACGTTTCACCCACATCTATAGCAGGTATTCTCGGAGGTTGTGAGGTCTGTTGGAAAGTGAGTTTCATATACCTCTGGAATAATATCCAGGGTGGGAGAAAGAACTCTTGCCTGCTTGAGGCAAGTGTGGATCTTGCAGTTGGCCGACTTCATTAGCATTGAATAGCCTTGCAGCTTCAAAGCCTGTCTGCTTCCTCTCTTGATTGGTCAGTTGGCCCAGATTGTTTCCTTTCTGGAATTCTGTTTTTGGAGTATTTGTCTTTCTTTACTGTCCTGATTTTTTTAAAAAATACTGGTAAACAGGATTTTAATACTGGTAAACAGGAAATCAGAAGACGCTTACTTCTTGGGTGGAAAGCAATGACCAATCTTGATAAAATCGTAAAGAGTAGAGACATCAGACTGGCAACAAAGATCCGCCTAGTCAAAGCCATGGTATTCCCTGTAGTCACCTACGGATGTGAGAGCTGGACCATAAGGAAGACTGAGCGAAGGAAGAGAGATGCTTTTGAACTGTGGTGTTGGAGGAAAGTTCTGAGAGTGCCTTGGACTGCGAGAAGATCTAACCAGTCCATCCTCCAGGAAATAAAGCCCGACTGCTTATTAGAGGGAAGGATGTTAGAGGCAAAGATGAAGTACTTTGGCCACGTCATGAGAAGAAAGGAAAGCTTGGAGAAGACAATGATGCTGGGGAAAATGGAAGGAAAAAGGAAGAGGGGCCGACCAAGGGCAAGATGGGTGGATGCTATCCTTGAAGGGAGTAGCTTGACCTTGAAGGAGCTGGGGATGGTGATGGTCGACAGGGAGCTCTGGCGTGGGCTGGTCCATTAGGTCATGAGTTGGAAGCGACTGAACAAATGAACAACAAAATAGGTTTTGTTCATTTTCATGCTTTCTTTCGGAGCCCCCGGTGGCGCAGTGGGTTAAACCCCTGTGCCGGCAGGACTGAAGACCGACAGGTCGCAGGTTCGAATCCGGGGAGAGGCGGATGAGTTCCCTCTATCAGCTCCAGCTCCTCATGTGGGGACATGAGAGAAGCCTCCCACAAGGATGATAAAAACATCAAAACATCCAGGCATTCCCTGGGCAACATACTTGAAGATGGCCAATTCTCTCACACCAGAAGCAACTTGCAGTTTCTCCAGTCGCTGCTGACAAGAAAAAAAGCTTTCCTTCTTTCTGTTGACATTGTCCAGATGCTTGTGGAATTCCAGTATTTAAAAACTCTATACCAGGACAGTAAATAAAGAACAACGCCCAGAAAACACGGGAATTCCGGGCAGGAAACAACCAAGGTCAGCTAACACCTGTGATCTTCTGGTCGCTCCTGGAGTGAGAGAATCAGCCGTCTATGAAGACGTTGCCCAGGGGACGCTCGGATGTCTTGCAATCCTGCGAGGAGGCTTCTCTCATGTCCCCCATAGAGTTTCATCTATGCTGATGATCGTGCCATTACTGCTCAAGCAGGGAGCTTTGAGATGGTTGAACAGAAGCTCTCCGAAGCTCTAGGTGCTCTTACTGCCTATTACCAGCTGATCTCTACCCCATCTGAAACAGAGACATGAAACACAGACCTTAAGAACAGACAAGCATCCCGAGCCCTGAGGATGACCTGGGAAGGAATCCCACTGGAACATTGCAGCACACCCAAATACCTGGGAGTTGCCCTGGACCGTGCTCTGACCTACAAGAAGCACTGCCTGAATATTAAGCAAAAGGGGGGCTCTAGAAACAATATCATACGAAAACTGACTGGCACAACCTGGGGATCACAACCAGACACAGTGAAGACATCTGCCCTTGCGCTATGTTACTGTGCTGCTGAGTACGCATGCCCAGTGTGGAAAACATCTCACCACACTAAAACAGTGGATGTGGCTCTTAATGAGACATGCTGCATTATCATGGGGTGTCTGTACCCTACACCACTGGAGAAATTACACTGCTTAGCCAGTATTGCACCACCTGACATCCGCCGGGAAGTAGCAGCCAATAGTGAAAGGACCAAGGCAGTGATATCTCCAGCTCATCCCTTGTTTGGGTATCAGCCAGCATGCCAATGACTTAAATCAAGAAATAGTTTTCTAAGATCTACAGAGACACTCGCTGGAACACCTCAGCAAGCAAGAGTCCAAAAGTGGCAGGCTCAAACCCAGAACCTCAATCAATGGCTGATACCAAATGAGAGATTCCCCGTTGGGCACACAGAAAACTGGGCGACTTGGAAGGCGCTGAACAGACTGCGCTCTGGCACCACGAGATGCAGAGCCAACCTTAAGAAATGGGGCTACAAAGCGGAATCCACAACATGCGAGTGTGGAGAAGAGCAAAACACTGATAACCTGCTGCAATGCAACCTGAGCTGTGCCACATGCACAATGGAGGACCTTCTTGCGGCAACACCAGAGGCACTCCAAGTGGACAGATACTGGTCAAAGGACATTTACCAAGCTTGCAAACTGTGTTATGTTTGTTTGTTAAAAAATACAACACAACTGTTTGGTCTGCTCCTGACACGATAAATAAATAGGTAACACCTCCCAAGGAAGGATCCCCCCCAGGCAGGAAGCAGCCAAGCTTTGAAGCTGCAAGGCTATTCAATGCTAATCAGGCTGGCCAATGGCAACATTCACACTTGCCTCCAACAGACAAGAGTTCTTTCTCCCACCCTGGGCATTCCACAGATATAAAAACCTCACTTGCCTAGTTTCCAACAGACCTCACAACCTCTGAGGATGCCTGCCATAAATGTGGGTGAAATGTCAGGAGAGAATGCTTTATGGAACATAGCCAGACAACCCGGAAAACTGACAGCAACCCATAAGACTACATTATCCCATTCATACAGGCTAGAGAAAGAAGAGAATGAAAAGGATCTGAATGAAGGATTCCAGGAAGTTGTATTCCAGGAAGGGGCGTAGCCACGCCCCCTCCTCGTGCTTCCTTCCTTGCCGGGCGCGGGGCATGCCGGGACTTGTAGTCCAACCGGGGCTGGAGAGATTGCAGCGGCCATGAAGAGGTGGGGAGCGGGCATTGCAGGAAAGCTCGCCCGAAAAGCCCCCTCCCTCCCTGCCTCCCTCCCTCCCTCCCTCCCTCCTCTGAAGGCCTTTAAGCAGAGGCTGGATGGCCATCTGTCGGGAGGGATCGAATTGTATCACTTTGGAGTCTGTTCCATCTCCAGCAATCTCTGGTTCTACCTACCCTCCAGGCGTTTTGGACTTCAACATCCTGCTAGGAATTGTGGGAGTTGAAGTCCAAAACATCTGGAGAAATTTGCCCATGCATGACCTACCTACTTACCTCCTCTCTGGACTCTTTTAAGTAGAGGCTGGATGCTCATCTGTCGGGAGGGATCGAATTGTGTCTCCCTGTTTGGAAGACGGGAGTCGGGCTGGATGAATTTTGGGGGTCTCATCTATTCATCTATCTATCTATCTATCTATCTATCTATCTATCTATCTATTTTTCTATGTATCATAGCAATAGCTGGGTGGCCTTCTGCCAGGTGGGATCAGATTGTGTCTTCCTGCTTGGAAGAAGGGGGTCAGACTGGATGGCCTTTGCGGGTCTCATCTATCAATCAATCTATCATAGCAATAGCTGAGTGGCTCTCTGTGGGGGTGGGGTGTCAAATTGTGCCTAGCTCTTGGAAGAAGGGGGTCAGACTGGATGGCCTTTGGGGGTCTATCTATCTATGTATCATAAAGTAGCTGGGTGGTCCTCTGCCGAGTGAGATCAGATTGTGCCTCCCTTCTTGGAAGAAGATTTGGACTGGGGGGGGGGGTCTAATGTATCTAGCTATCATAGCAATAGCTGGATGGCCCTCTACCGGGTTGGATTAGATTGTGCCTCCCTTCTTGGAAGAAGATTTGGACTGGGGGGGGGGGGTCTAATGTATCTAGCTATCATAGCAATAGCTGGATGGCCCTCTGCCGGGTTGGATTAGATTGTGCCTCCCTCCTTGGAAGAAGGGGTTTGGACTGAATGGCCTTATGGGGGGGGTCTAATCTATCTAGCTATCATAGCAATAGCTGGGTGGCCCTCTGCCGGGTTGGATTAGATTGTGCCTCCCTCCTTGGAAGAAGGGGTTTGGACTGAATGGCCTTATTGGGGGGGGGGGAGTCAAATCTATCTAGCTATCATAACAATATCTGGCTGGCCCTCTGCCGGGTTGGATTAGATTGTGCCTCCCTTCTTGGAAGAAGAGGTTTGGACTGAATAGTCTTATTTGGGGGGGGGGGGGGGAGTGTAATCTATCTAGCTATCATAACAATAGCTGGGTGGTCCTCTGCCGGGTGGGATTAGATTGTGCCTCCCTCCTTGGAAGAAGGGGTTTGGACTGAATGGCCTTATTTGGGGGGGGGGGGGAGTCTAATCTATCTAGCTATCATAGCAATAGCTGGGTGGCCCTCTGCCGGGTTGGATTAGATTGTGCCTCCCTCCTTGGAAGAAGGGGTTTGGACTGAATGGCCTTATTGGGGGGGGGGGGGGAGTCAAATCTATCTAGCTATCATAACAATAGCTGGATGGCCCTCTGCCGGGTTGGATTAGATTGTGCCTCCCTTCTTGGAAGAAGAGGTTTGGACTGAATAGCCTTATTTGGGGGGGGGGGGGAGTGTAATCTATCTAGCTATCATAACAATAGCTGGGTGGTCCTCTGCCGGGTGGGATTAGATTGTGCCTCCCTCCTTGGAAGAAGGGGTTTGGACTGAATGGCCTTATTTGGGGGAGGGGTCTCATCGATCTCTATCATAGCAATAGCTGGGTGCCCATCTGTCAGAAGGGATTGAATTGTGTCTCCCTGCTTGGAAGAAGTGGGTCAGACTGGATGGCCTTGGGGGTCTCATCTATCTATCTATCAATCTATCTATCTATCAATCATAGCAGTAGCTGGGTGGTCAGATCATGCCGCCCTCCGTGGAATAAGGGAGTTGGGCTGGAAGGCCTTTGAGGAGTCTCATCTATCTATCATAGCAATAGCTGGGTGGCCCTCTGCCAGGTGGGATTAGATTGTGCCTCCCTGCTTGGAAGGAGGTCAGACTGGATGGTTTGGGGGGGAGGGGCTTATCTATCTATCTATCTATCTATCTATCTATCTATCTATCTATCTATCTATGTATTATAGCAATATCTGGGTGGCCCTTTCCTGGGTGGAATCAGATTGTGCCTCCCTACTTGGAAGAAGGGAGTCAGACTGGATGGCCTTTGGGGGGTCTCATCTATCTATCCATCTATCATAGCAATAGCTGGGTACCTATCTGTCGGAAGGGACTTAATTTTGTCTCCCTGCTTGGAAGGAGGGAGTTGGACTAGATGGCCTTTGGGGTGGTCTATCTATCTATCTATCTATCTATCTATCTATCTATCTATCTATCTATCATAGCAATAGCTGGGTGCCCATCTGTCAGAAGGGATTGAATTGTGCCTCTCTGCTTGGAAGAAGGGAGCTGGACTGCATGACCTTTGGAGGTCTCATCTATCTATCTATGCATCATAGCAATAGCTGGATGGCCCTTCTGAAGGGAGGGATCGAATTGTGCCTCAATTCAGAGGCACAATCAGATCCCTCCCTCCTCGTGGCCCCTCCCAGCCCTGGGGTCCATGGACATGAAGCTTGCTCCAATAAGAGTGGGGTCTTGGCCCTTCCTGGTGTCCCCAACGTACCTTTCCCCCTTCTGCTCTGCAGGGTCAGCGGCCTCCTGGGGGCCTCCGGGGAGGAGCCCTCGGGGCCCGAGGCTCTGGAGACGGAGGGCGAGCGGCAGTTGCGGAGCCTCCTGCGCCACCAACTGGACCCCTCGGCCTCCCTGGAGAGGTGAGTGGCCCCGGGCCCCTTCTGATGGACGAGAAGAGGATCGCTTTCTTGTCATTGCACATCATACAACAAGATTTTTTTTTTAACTTGAGAAACTGCAAGTTGCTTTTGGTGCGAGAGAATTGGTCGTCTGCAAGGACATTGCCCAGGGAACGCCCGGATGTTTTGATGTTTTTACCATCCTTGTGGAAAGCTTCTCTCATGTCCCCGCATGAGGAGCTGGAGCTGACAGAGGGAGCTCATCCACACTCTCCCCGGGTTCGAACCTGCGACCTGTCGGTCTTCAGTCCTGCCGGCACAGGGGTTTAACCCACTGCGCCACCGGGGACTCCAGATTAAATAATAAAAAATGAGATTAAATAATAATAATAATAATAATAATAATAATACTTTATTTATTTCCCACCCCATCTCCCAAAAAGTGACTCTGAGCAGCTTACAATCATAAAACAAAACATAATCGATAATATAAACAAGGTAGGTAAAGGTGAAGGTTTCCCTTTGACATAAAGTCTAGTCATGTCCGATTTTGGGGCTCGGTGCTCATCTCTATTTCTAAGCCAAGGAGCCGGCGTTATCCGTAGACACCTCCAGGGTCATGTGGCCGGCATGTCTGCATGGAGCACCATTACCTTCCTGCCGGAGCAGTACCTAATCTACTCACATTTGCATATATTTGAACTGCTAGGTTGGCAGATGCTAGAGCTAACAGCAGGTGCTCACCCTGCTCCCCGGATTCGAACTGGCAACCTTACAATTGTCCGTGGACACCTCCAGGGTCATATGGCCCCTCTCTCGCTGAAAATTGTATCCCAGTATATTACCTTGTTCATGCCCAGCATTATTATTTTTTTTAAAAAAATAATTATCACATTTGGCCCAGCCATAGGTTTTTAAATGCTTGTCAATACTGTTATTGTTTATTGTTTATTTTTTGTTTATTTATTTTGATTGTTTTGTATTGATATTTTGTTATTGCTTTTATTATTGTTGTTCTATGGGCTCGGCCTCATGTAAGCTGCACCGAGTTCCTTGGGGAGATGGTAATGGGGTATAAATAAATAAATAAATTATTATTATTATTATTATTATTATTATTATTGGGTTGTTGTAGGTTTTCTGGGTTTCTATATGGCCATGTTCTGGAGGCATTTTCTCCTGACGTTTCGCCTGCATCTGTGGCAAGCATCCTCAGAGGTAGTGAGGTCTGTTAGAAGTAGGAAAATGGGTTTATATATCTGTAGAAAGACCAGGGTGGGACAAAGGACTTTTGTCTGCTGGAGCTAGATGTGAATGTTTCAAGTGACCACTTTGATTAGCATTTAATGGCTTGGAATGCTATTATTATTAATAGCATTATTATTATTATTATTATTATTAATAATAATAATGTCTGCATGGAGCACCATTACCTTCCCGCTGGAGAGGTACCTATTGATCTACTCACATTTGCATATTTTTGAACTGTTAGGTTGTCAGAAGCTGGGAGCTCACCCCATCCCGCGGATTCAACCCCACCAACCTTTCGGTCAGCAGTTCTGCAGCTCAGCGGTTTAACCCGCCGCACGACCTAGGGCTCCAAAATAAACCATAGTTGATAATATAATTATTTATTTTTTTGTTTATGAGATTTATTTTGATTGTTTTGTATTGATGTGTTGTTATTGCTTTTATTATTGTTGTTCTATGGGCTCGGCCTCATGCAAGCCGCAGGTAGATAACACATCAAATTAAAACAAAACAATAAACGACACAAAAACTCCAAAACATTAGTAAACAATTATATATATAAGCAGTTTAAACAACATTAAAAGTCCCATCTGGTAAAGATAAGTCATAAAATTCGATTGATCGTTATTAGGAATTCTTACATTTTGATTTTGTCAAAGGCCTTTTTTAAAAGCCAAGTTTTAAAATGTCGCCCCCAATATATATTATGTATGTAGAATTACAAAATCTTTTTTCACACGTACTGGCTCGACAGCAATACGTGTGAAAACGATCTTGGAGTCTTTGTGGATAACAAGGTAAACATGAGCCAACAATGTCATGCGGCAGCTAAAAAAGCCAATGGGATTCTGGCCTGCATAAATAGGAGTCTAGTGTCTAGATCCAGAGAAGTCATGCTACCCATGCTCTATTCTGCCTTGGTCAGACCATATCTGGAATCACACTGTGTCCAATTCTAGGCATTGCAATTGAAGGGAGATGTTGACAACCTGGAATGTGTCCAGAGGAGGGTGACTCAAACGATCAAGGGTCTGGAGAACAAGCCCTATGACAGTGGTTCTCAACCTTCCGAGTGCTGTGACCCCTTAATACAGTTCCTCATGTTGTGGTGACCCCCAACCATAAAATTATTTTTGTTGTTACTTCATAACTGTAATTTTGCTACTGTTATTAATCATAATGTAAATATCAGATACCCAGGATGTATTTTCATTCACTGGACAAATTTGGCACAAATACCTGATACGCCCAAATTGGAATACTGGTGGGTTTTGTGTGTGTGTGTGTGTGGGGGGGGGGGGGGGTTGGTTTTGTCATTTGGGAGTTGTAGTTGCTGGGATTTATAGTTCACCTACAATCAAATAACTTTCTGAACTCCATCAATGATGGAATTGAACTATACTTGGCACACAGAACTCCCATGATCAACAGAAAATACTGGAAGGGTTTGGTGGGCATTAACCTTACGTTCAGGAGTTGTAGTTCACCTACATCCATAGAGCACTGTGGACTCAAACAATGACGGATCAGGACCAAACTTGGTACGAATACTCAATATGCCCAAATGTGAACACTGGTGGAGTTTGACATTTGACATGGGATTTATAGTTCACCTACAATCAAAGAGCATTCTGAACCCCACCAATGATAGAATTGAGCCAAACTTCCCACACAGAACCCCCATGATCAACAGAAAATACTGTATTTTTTGATGGTCTTCGGCGACCCCTCTGAGACCCCCTCGCGACCCCCACAGGGGTGGAGAAACACTGCCCTATGAGGAGCGGCTTAAAGAGCTGGGCATGTTTTTTGCTGCCCAGGAGACTAGGACGCGAAACAATGACTTCAAACTACAGGAAAGGAGATTCCATTTGAACATTAGGAAGAACTTCCTCACTGTGAGAGCTGTTCAGCAGTGGAACTCTCTGCCCCAGAGAGTGGTGGAGGCTTGTTGGACTGGATGTCCCACGAGGTCTCTTTCAACTCTATGGTGCTAAAACACCCACCCTCCCACATTCTAACCACTATTGAACAGCCCCTAATGCCACATCACTGAGAAACCATAGATATAGTTACCCCTTGGGGGGGGGGTGCTTTCTGACCTTGGAGCTGACATTATCCTGCCACTCACCTCCCTCCAGGTGCCTCTCGCAGCGCTCCCGCTTTGCCCCAGCCGCCCTCTTTGAGCCTTCCTTTGGGGAGGAGGCTGCTGGGGCCCACAGCCTGAGCCACTTCCAGGTCCTGCAGCAGCGCAGCCGGGAGGAAGACGCCCTCCGGGACTTGGGCCTCTCTGATGCTGAGCGTCGCCTCTGGAGGAGGAACCAGGACGGAGAGGAGCAGGAGGAGCAGGTAGGAACACCCCCTTCATGGGTGGATTGTAAGGGGGTGTCACGTTTCCTCTCTCTCTCCTTCTCACATCGCTCTCCCCATCATCATCATCAACAACAACAATAATAATAAGGATTTACAGATCGAACTGCAAAGACTCTGGCACAAACCAGTGAAGGTGGTCCCAGTGGTGATTGGCACACTGGGTGCAGTGCCTAAAGACATTGGCCTGCACTTAAACACAATTGGCACTGACAAGATTACCATCTGCCAGCTGCAAAAGGCCACCCTACTGGGATCTGTACGCATTATTCGCCGATACATCACATAGTGATCTAATACAACAGCCAGCAGAGTGATCTTGTTTGCTGTGGACTCATCTTGTTGGGATAATAATAATAATAATAATAATAATAATAATAATAATAATAATAAGGATTTACAGATCGAACTGCAAAGATTCTGGCACAAACCAGTGAAAGTGGTCCCAGTGGTGATTGGCACACTGGGTGCAGTGCCTAAAGACATTGACCTGCACTTAAACACAATCGGCGCTGAGAAGATTACCATCTGCCAGCTGCAAAAACCCACCCTACTGGCATTATTCACCGATACATCACATAGTAATCTAATACAACAGCCAGCAGAGTGATCTTGTTTGCTGTGGACTCTTCTTGTTGGGTTTCAAATAATAATAATAATAATAATAATAATAATAATAAGGATTTACAGATCGAACTGCAAAGATTCTGGCACAAACTAGTAAAGATGGTCCCAGTGGTGATCGGCACACTGAGTGCAGTGCCTAAAGACATTGGCCTGCACTTAAACACAATCGGCGGTGACAAGATTACCATCTGCCAGCTGCAAAAAGTCACCCTACTGGGATCTGTATGCATTATTCGCCGATGGATCACATAGTGATCTAATACAACAGCCAGCAGAGTGATCTTGTCTGCTGTGGACTCATCTTGTTGGGTTTCAAATAATAATAATAATAATCATCATCATCAACATCAACATCATCATCCTACACAATGTGGACGTTGTACAATGCATTGTGTAGGACTATTATTTTCCCCAAATTGTGAGCCATTTCCATGATGTGGAAATGTGCTGGGTCTTTCCAATCTGCTTGAATCTTAACCATTTTTACTTTAAAAAAAAACAAAAACCTTTGTTGGGTTTAATTCTTGGACTGCACAAGTCTCTTGTGTCATCAAGTTTCTAGATCTCGATGAGTAGATAGAGTAGAGATTATTATTATTATTATTAAACTTTATTTGTACCCCACTAACATCTCCCAAAGGACTCGATGCGGCTTACAAAGGCCAACCTTGATTAGCATTTGATGGCCTGGTCATTCCACAGATATATAAACCCATTTTCCTATTTCCAACAGACCTCACTACCTCTGAGGATGCTTGCCATAGATGCAGGTGAAACGTCAGGAGAGAATGCCTCTAGAACATTGCCACATAGCCCGGAAAAACCTACAACAACCCGGTTATGAAGTTTACTTCTTGTATTCTGCTATATTTATGGTGGAATCATCCCGACTGAGGAATGTTTTTGAGCCTAACAGCTCAGATTCCCCAACAAAAATGTTTCCCGTCTGTCTGCCTGCCTTACAGAACCCCGGTCTAGGGGCGGCCCCTGAGGCTCGTCAGGACCGACTCCGTGCCATCCAGGAGAAGATCGCCGAGCGCCAGCGCATCCTTGCCTTGCCCCAGCGCTTTGCAGGCAGCAAGCCTCTCAGCCGCCGAGAGATGGAAATTGAACGCTCCCTCTTCCAGGGCACTGACCGGCACACCTTCCTCCGGGGACTCTACCACCAAGGTAGGGGCCCCTTGTCAGAAATATTAAAAAATTAATTGGTATTTATTTATTTATTTATTTATTTATTTACAGCTTTTATATTCCGCCCTTCTCACCCCGCAGGGGACTCAGGGCGGATTACAGTGTACACATATATGGCAAACATTCAATGCCAATTTTTGACATACAAACATATACAGACATACACAGAGGCTATTTAACTTTTTTTTCTGGCCGCCAGGGGAGCTGTTGCTTTAATCGTCCATCTGCGACACTGATGAAGCACTTCCGCATTCCCCACATGCTTCCCCGCTGGAATGCTTTGCTGGAGTCTTCTTTATGGCCTCATAAATTAGTTAATTTAACCTCCCCACACTTTAAGGTGGTACCTAATTTTCCTACTTGACAGATGCAACTGTCTTTCGGGTTGCAAAGGTCGACAACAGGCTACACACAATTGGTTGGAAACCCACTCCAACCCGGGCTGGCTTCGAACTCATGACCTTTTGGTCAGAGTGATCTTAATGCAGCTGACACTCAGCCAGCTGCGCCACAATCCCGGTGTAATTACTTGGTCCCTGCTAGGTATTTTTAATTACGAAAATGTGAGTCAAGCACTGAAAGAATCACTAGGCTGAAGCCTATTAAAGTTAGTGGGCTAAAGCTAGTGTCACCCTGAGGAGAGTGAGTAGTGTTATTTTGCCTGAGGAGAGTGAGTCGTGTTATTTTGAAGGAGCTTCGGAGCCCAGGTGACTGATGGAGGGCCTCTCCCTTGGGTTGCACAGGTGAGGCTGCACAGAAGGATTTCTCTGTGACGGAAGGTCCCGCAGCTCGCCTGGAGACACTCTACCGGGAGGTTCTGGCCCCAGCGACTCCGACGGAGCCCCTCTCGCCCTCCCCCACTCAGGACCCAGCCCCAGCCCCACCTCCAGATCCAGTGGCCCTGGTCACACGCCCTGTGACGTTCATCCCGGAAGAGGAGATCTGCCAGAGCCGCCTCTCGGAGGAAGAGATCCGCCAGATCCCCCGGTTTGCGTCTTATGACCCCGGAGAACCGAGCCAGGTACTGTCACCAGCAGAGAGGGATGGAATGGAATGGGGAGGGGTGCCTTACCTGGTCCCTGCTAGGAATGCTTTCTCCTCTGCGGCTCCCCAACTCTGGAACTCACTGCCTGGAGAAATTAGGAAAGCCCCTACCCTAGAAACCTTCAAAAAGAACCTTAAAACCTGGCTCTTCCACTGTGCCTTTGGTGAGTAGGAATACAATCTCACATTATTCCTCAGCTTCAATGTTCTGTCATTGGAGTATACATCCCCCCCTTTCTTGGGAAAGCTTGATTCCACAACCCCCGCTATAATGAGCCTTCCTGCACAAATAACCTGCTTCCCTTTTATCTCGCCTGAGTTTTTAATTAGTTTTTAATTAGTTCTTCTTTTAATGTAGCCCGCCCATTGTCATTGTGTTTGTGCTTATTGTAATCTTATATTGTTATGTATTCACATGATTTATGTAATTACTAGCCGTCCCCTGCCACACATGGGGTTCTGTGTGGGAGGTTTGGCCCAATTCTATCACTGGTGGGATTCAGAATGCTCTGTGATTGTAGGTGAACTATAAATCCCAGCAACTACAACTCCCACATGTCAAGAATCTATTTTCCCCAAACTCTACCAGTGTTCACATTTGGACATATTGAGTATTTGTGTAGAGTTTGGTCCAGATCCATTATTGTTTGAGTCCACAGTCGTCTTGGGATGTAGGTGAACTACAACTCCAAAACCAAAGGACACTGCCCACCAAACCCTTCCAGTATTTTCTGTTGGTCATGGGAGTTGCCACATTTGGTTCAATTCCATCATTGGTGGGGTTCAGAATGCTCTTTGATTGTAGGTGAACTATAAATCCCAGCCACTACAACTCCCAAATGACAAAATCAATTTTTTGCGTGAAGGACATACATTGGGTTGTTAGGTGTATTGTGTCCAAATTTGGTGTCAATTCGTCCAGTGGTTTTTGAGTTCTGTTAATCCCACAAACGAACATTACATTTTTATTTATATATTGTTTTTACTGTTCGCAGTTTCAGTTTGCGTTTTTGGTTTTTCTTTATGGTAATTGTTGTCTGGGCTTGGCCTCATGTATGCCACTCCACGTCCCCATCGGGGAGATGGTGGCGGGGTATAAATAAAGATTATTATTATTATTCATGTGATGTGTTCAATCAGGGAGCAGGCTGACCTTCCTCTGCGCAGGCCACATTGACCACAGCAGCATGTCTCTTGCGGGCTGTTATTAGGTGCTGTACCTGAAGAACCTCAGTCGGCAGGTGACGGTGGAGGACCTCATGTCGATCTTTGCCAGGTTCCAGGAGAAGGACGGCCCTCAGATCCGGTTCCGTCTCCTGAGCGGACGTATGCGGGGCCAGGCCTTCCTCACATTCCCCAGTAAGGCCCTCTCCCTCCTTCCCTTATGAGCCCAGGGAGCATGGAGTGTGGGGTGTCTCCTCCGCCCAGAGCGCTGACTCCCGCTTCTTCTTTCAGGCGTCTCAGCAGCCCAGGCGGCCATGCAGCTGGCCAATGGGTACCACTTGCTGGGGAAACCCCTCGTCATTGAGTTTGGGAAGAGTAAAGGGTGGCCGGAGCCCACACCGAGTCCTGGGATGCCTGACCCACCCCTGAAGAGCAAAACATGACCGGTCTGGATGTGGCAGAGAGCATTGGAGGGCACAGAATGGACAGCACCATTGTATCCAGAGATGGAGTTGTTTTCTCAAGAGGGGGACCCCAAAGTGGGGCAACCCTCTTGTTGGATGTTGCTGTTCCTACTAACTCCACTGTGGCATTTTTAGATGGGTCTCCTGCTCTTCTTGCTGAGGAGGGACGTGGTCTTGGGCCCAGTAGGTGCTTCACTCAGTTGCCGCTCTGCCTGAGGCAGCCATGGCAAGGCAGCCAGGAACTGAACTGGCCCTTTCCTTTTCCTGGTTTGCTACTGGGAAAGAACTAATCCCATGCTGTGGCAGCTCTATTGGCTGCTGGTCTGCTTTTGGGATAAGTACAAAGTGCTGGTCTTTACCTTTAAAGCCCCTAAAGGGCTCGGGCCCAGGCTATTTGGCAAACTGTATCTCCCACTACAAACTAGCTCAGACTCTGTGGTCAGCGGAGGAGGCCCTTGTCTCAAGCACGGCTGGTGGGAACGAGTGAAAGGGCCTTCTCCGTGTTTGCCCCCACCTCTGGAACTCTCTCCCTAAGGAACTAAAGATGGCCCCTTCCCTCCTCGCCTTTAAGAAACAGCTGAAGATATACTTCTGTTCACTGACCAACAAGGAGGAGGAATAGATAATGTCACTGTTATTATACCTCTGAGTAACATCTGCAATCCGTACTTGGGTCTTTTCTGCCTTGCTAGCTCAGTTGACATCTTGAGCAATGATTAATTTATATGCCCCCAAGGAACTCTGTTGACTCTGGGAAACTGACGCTTCTGTTTTTACATTTACGTTTTACATCTCTGTTTTTATGTTTGTTTTATGTCCAATATAATAGGTTGTGTTTAAATTTTATTCTAATTTGCTAAGTTATAATTTGTTTTTATATGCTGTGGAGTTTAATTTTCGTTATTGTGTGTCAAAGGCATTGAATGTTTGCCTTTTTTGCGTGATTAGAATCCACCCAGAATCCCTTCAGGGAGATAGGGCGGAATATAAATAAAGAATAATAATAATAATAATAATAATAATAATAATAATAATAATAATAATAATGGAGCCCCTGGTGGCGCAGTGGGTTAAACCCCTGTGCCGGCAGGATGAAGACCGACAGGTCGCAGGTTCGAATCCAGGGAGAGGCGGATGAGCTCCCTCTATCAGCTCCAGCTCCTCATGCGGGGACATGAGAGAAGCCTCCCACAAGGATGATAAAACATCAAATCATCCGGGTGTCCCCTGGGCAACGTCCTTGCAGACGGCTAATTCTCTCACACCAGAAGCGACTTGCAGTTTCTCAGGTCGCTCCTGACACGACAAAAATATTATTATTATTATTATTATTATTATTATTATTATTATTATTGGGGGGAGGGAGCTCATAGAATTTGAAGAACCTAGCCCACTCATAAGCCCATAGAAAAGGGTGCTGAGTAAACGTGGGAGGGCTCAAGGCCGATTTTGGGGCGCTGGAATCCTCCTTGGGCCACATTGTGCCCAAAATGCAAAATAACATTGGCAGCTTAAGAAAGTCGGAACACTCCCGCCATGCAGTTTTTCCTCAGGTGAAAGGCCATGACAGTATGGGGCTCTGGGGAGGGGGGCATTCTTCCCTCCTGCCCCTCTCTGTCAGTCCTTAAGTAATTAAACTACATTGTCATCCTTTTGACCAGCTATCAGTTGTTTTGTTGTTGTTGTTGTTGACTTGACTCATGAGCTGCCCCTCCAGAGGAAAGGAGGAGGAAGAGGAGGAGAAGGAGGGTGGGCTCAACTCACAGGAGGGGGTGTCAGGTGGAAATAGACCATCCTCCCCCCTCCTCTAGCTATGCCCCCCTCCCCTTGGCCCTGTCTTGGCTCCTGTCCAGGCATCTCTTGGGGTGGTTGGGTTCAGCCGTGAGGAGAGCTTAGGAAAGCAAATCTGATTAAAAGCGGCGTCAGCAGCACTTCCTCCTCGGCTTTCCTTTTTTAACTCCAGACATGACACTTTCCTCTCTGCTGCTGAGAAAGAGAAGGCCGAGCGCCTGATTAAGGGATTGCTGTCTGTCTGCTTTAATTACGGCTCCTGATTGGGGCTGTGTTGTCCTCCGGTGAACCTCTGCGTTGGAGGAAGAAGAGATGGTGCAGGCAGCGTGCGGAGTGGGCAGCTACATCCTAGGGCCAGGCTCTTCAGGCTTTCCTAGACAGAAGGCGGAGTGACCTGGAACTGCACTGAAATAAGGGCCCTGATACACCCCCTCCCCAGAGAAGGAGGACTCTTTGGGACACACTTTGCTCCCTGTTCTCCAGAGACCCACTTTTTCTCCTACTCTATGTTCCTAGTTGCCACCACCATTTCATTCCTGCTTTCCAACTGGATGTGTGTCTCTCCTGCAGGAGCCTCAATTCTACAGATAGGGTACAAAAGGCCAACTGGGTGCATGAAGGAAATGAGCCGTCTTACACTTGCATGGCAGTTGCATGCACCCTTCCTTGCAGGGCCGTTCCAGGTCCCTCCTCTGGATGGCACTGGTGACCCTCCTTGGAGAAGGAGGCCTTCTGATCCTTTCCTACGGGAAGCCCCTAGTCACTCTGGAGACTGCTGCGCAGGAGAAAGAGACGGGCGAACGGGTTGGCACAGAGAAGGCCGCCACCAGTGAACTTGGCACTCTCATCCCTGGCATTAATCTAAATGACTTTATTGCTGAGATCTTTTCACGCGGTGCTCCAAGGCTAAAATCCCCTTAAACGACGTCCCATTTGCAGGAAGTATGCCACGACAATGGCAATGGCGGAGGAAGCGCTCTCTCCCCGTCGCATCAATTCCCAAGGCTTTTCCAATCTGCATGGGCTTCCAATCAAGGGACAAGGGAGACAGAATGTTTCCAGCTTTATTTGACAACAGCTCAGCTCACCCCTCCACCAAACCACACAAAAAGTGTCTGCTTTCCCAATGCGACTGGGCACCGTATGCCCTTCCCCCTCCCAGGATCAGATTTGGGGACTGGTCTTGGTACCTCACCTCCCCATTTCCAACCCCTCCCTTTTGTTCCCACTGAAAGTGCTTCCTGCTAGGGGCAAACAGGGTCCAGGATCCCTGCTGTCTTTGGGTTGGAATTGGTGCAGCCCAGAGCAGCCCTCCAGGTTCAGCCTGGCATATTGGTTCAGCCTTGGAGAAGAGGAAGGAAGAGGAGGAGGATGTCTGGCTGGCAGGTGAACATGGACCCAGTCACCCAGAGTGGCCTTCTCCCTCTCTCCTGCCCCCTCCCTACCATGAGGGTCTCGCTAGGTCTTCTGGCACTTGCCATCTCCTATGGTTTCCTCTTCTCCCTTCGGGACCAAGTCTTTGGACTTGGGCAAGAACATGGCGGACGGTGCTGGTAGTCCTGGAGAGACACAGAGCATCCGTGGGAGGCAGAAGCGCCTGTCAGCCAGCCCACCAGTCTCCCTCCCTCCCCCTCCCTGATGATGTTTATTATTCCTTGCCAAGGCCAGGCTGTTCCTGCTCTCCTCCCACGGGAGACTGGAAGGTAGGCGGGCAGGTGGCTCTTCAAAGCCAGAGGTCGGCGGAGGTCATTGAGCGAAAGGACACGCTTTGATCCAGCCCAGCCCTGGAGCCCTTTGCCTCCTGAGCTTGGCCTGTTTCCCACTTGCAGGAAGCAGTCTGGCAAAGCATAAGAGGGGTTGAGATAGGCTGTGGTCACTGCCTATGAGCTCTGCTAC
Organism: Anolis sagrei; assembly: GCF_037176765.1. Classification (NCBI taxonomy): domain Eukaryota; kingdom Metazoa; phylum Chordata; class Lepidosauria; order Squamata; family Anolidae; genus Anolis; species Anolis sagrei. Next base: position 19,910,550 of record NC_090030.1, on the reverse strand, counting down.
TTAAGTACAGCACCACAGGGCTCAAAAGAAGTCTCATTTAGCTGCCCCAATCTAGTTGTGCTCACCAGGAAGCCTGGGGTGGGCAGCTGTGCTACTGCTCCATTGGGATCCACCATCTGCCCTCCCCACATCACACCTCCAGTCTCCCCACAGAATGCCCACCAGTTCCTTCCAGTCAACAGTGCCCAACTTTGGGCCTAGAAATCCTGACTGGTGCCTGCCGGTTCTCTTCACTCCTTTCCACTTGGTCAGTGTCCTGTGTCAGGGGCCTGCAAGCTGGAAGATGGGAGAGAGGGCCTTGAGGCAGGCCCACTTGACAGCTGTCCATCTTGGCTGCTCCTTTCACGCTGGAAAGCAGGTTCCTCCAGAGGAACTTTGAGACCCTCAAAGAGGACAGGGGTCATCCAAAGTGGTGCTTGAGGAAGAAGAGGTCCTGGCAATGGCAGGGTGGAAGCACAGGTATAGGGGAGCAGGGGAACTGTGACCGGCTGCCTCCCTGCCGGCTTACCTGTCCAGTGCCTTCAGGTAAGCAGAGGGCTGGGCAGTCAAGGATCTGTGAGCAGCAGTCCACAATGGTCTGTAGGTGCAAGTCTACCTGCTATTACACATATCCAGTGAGGTTGTAGGCATTGAACTCACTCTTAGTCTTTGAGATAGGAGTTGCCCCTGTTGTGGCGGGTGGGGGGCTCCGCGTGGGTATCGTCTGGGCACGGTAGGGGCTGTAGCGGACAGCGGGTGACCGGTGGTCCCTAGCTGGACAGGACGCACAGAGGATGAGCCCCCCAATGAGGGAGACCAGGGAGGAGAAGGCACCCAGGTAGAGGGCCTCGCCCAGCTCAAACTTCATGCTGTCAGGCACCACAGGGTTATAGAAGTCCCTGAGCACCACGTGGATGTTCCAGGCCACGGGGATGAAGGACAGGAGCCCCCCCAGCACAAAAGCCACCCCTCCGGCCACAGCCACTCGGTCCTTGGACGGAGAGCCCTGGGCGAAGATGGTGCAGCGCAGACCAGCCACACAGAGGAGGGCAGCCAGCAGGGAGACTGCGATGGAGGTGGACATCAAGGCCTGGGCAGCCTGGAGGTCAGAGGGAAGGTTGAGTAGGGAGCTGTAGATGTCGCACTGGGTGATGCCGGTGCTGTAGGAGGCACACTCCATCCAGAGGCCCTTGGAGAAGCCCACCGCCGTCACGATGCTGGAGCCGATGTAGGCACTGGTCCGCCAGCCGGGGAGGAGCGTGGCAATGACTGTGCCCAGCAAGCCCAGCAGGCTCAGGCTATAGCCCACCAGCTGCAGGCCCACTGAGGCCATCCCCACCTGTCCGCCCTGTGCTGGGCCCAAGGCCTCCAAAGAACTGTCCGTCTGCTCTTCCGTCCACTTGTCCGTCGGCCCTTCGCTGCCCCCTCCCCTGGCTGCAGAGAGCGAAGTCTCCTTGGGTGCAGCCGCCTCCACAGCCGGCCGGTTTCCTTCAGGACAGCTGGAGCAAGGCTGGGAGATGGCAACAGTTGGGTGGGAGGGAAGAGAGAGCTTTATCTGGGAGACAGGAGGGAGCGGGAGGGCACACTGGGTTAATGATCGACCCATGGCTTCAGAAAAATGCACAGTGCTCTTCCTACCTTCACCCCGTTATCTATATGTAGAAATTATGTTTTGAAAAGTCCAAACCCACATGCAACCTCGTAGGAATCACAAACTGTTTGAGGAAGCAACCGCTTCAGACTCTTCAGGCAATAAGTGATGTGCAGAACTTGGAGTGAGTGAGGTATGGCCCTGTCTCAATGATGTGCCCCCTCCCACTTGTACTTGGCCCTTGAATGCTGAATGGGCATCTGGCAACAGCCTGTCGGAGTGTGTGTATATGTGTGTGAGAGAAGCACACACTTGATTCAACCAAGATGGCTGTGCCCTTAGGCGTTCTTCCTCCCTAACACACACACAACCCAGTTCCAAGTTGGAGGAACGGTCTCTGCTTCCCACCAGTGGCAGCCATTCTTTCCACCTCAACCTGGGCTCTTAATGAGATGTGGCTCTTAATGAGACATGCCACATTATCACGGGGTGTCTGCGCCCTACACAACTGGAGAAATTACACTGCTTAGCTGGTATCGCACCACCTGACATCTGCCGGGAAATAGCAGCCAATAGTGAAAGGACCAAGGCAGAGACATCTCCAGCTCATCCCTTGTTTGGGCATCAGCCAGCATGCCAACGACTTAAATCAAGAAATAGTTTTCTAAGATCTACAGAGACACTCGCTGGAACACCTCAGCAAGCGAGAGTCCAAAAGTGGCAGGCTCAAACCCAGAGCCTCAATCAATGGCTGATACCCAATGAGAGACTCCCCCCTGGGCTCACACAAAACTGGGCAACTTGGAAGGCGCCGAACAGACTGCGCTCTGGCAGCACGAGATGCAGAGCCAACCTTCAGAAATGGGGCCACAAAGTGGAATCCACGACATGCGAGTGTGGTGAAGAGCAAACTACAGACCACCTGAGCCCTGCTACATGCACAATGGAGGACCTTCTTGCGGCAACACCAGAGGCACTCCAAGTGGCCAGATACTGGTCAAAGGACATTTAATCAACCACCAAGCCTGCAAACTCTGTGTCTTTTGTATGTTTGTTTGTTTGTTTGTTTGTTCTGTCAAAAATGTAATAGAACTGTTCAGTTGCCTGACACAATAAATAAATAGCCTGGGCTCTATCCTTTGGGGCAAGAAGATCCACGCTGGGAGCCCCAAGTGGATGGTGGCCTGGTTTGACCTCTGGTCCCAACATGGTTGCCCTTGCCCTGTCCCCTTCCCTGGCATGGTTTCTCTCTCTTTCTTCTCCCTTCTAGCCAGCTTCTTTTACAAAGGGAGGGAGGGAGGGAAGGAAGGGGAGAGGGAGAAGGGTCTTGCCAGAGGAGAGCTGAGCTAATAATCGCTCTTGGAATGGACCGGGGAAATGAGGACAAGGGCTAAAGCAGAACCCTGGACCTGGAGGAGATGGACCTCTCCCTAGACGGTCTGCCCACTCTTGCTTCCCAGCACAGCGCCCACCCCACCCAAGACCAGGGGACGGGGGCCACGAAGGTCTCCATAAACCCCTCCCTTTCCCGTCTCCTCTTCCAGGTTGGCAACACAAAGGTAAGGAGGCTGTTGGGTTTCATCCCTGGACTGCCCAATCTCTTGTGTCGTCAAGTCTCTAGTCCTCAATGAGTAGCTATACTAGAGATAGGATTAGGTTGAGGGATCCCCCCCCCCCAAACACACACATTTCTAGGCACGTTTCCCAAAAGGGCTTTGTCTTTCCTCCTCCTACTAGCCACTCTCTCCTCCCCCTTTGAAGATGTAGCAATGGAATCTCTGTGGGGGAACTTCAGTTTTAAAGGTATTTTTATTGCCCTGAACTGGCCATGTGGCCATTCGCCACCACTGTGTCTTCTGCCTTTCCTTCCTTCCAGTGAGAATGCACATTTTGTTTCTCTCTTTAGGCAAAATGTAGCTGCATGGATTTTTTTTCACTTTTTACCCTTTTACCTTTCTTAGAAGATGGGATTTAGGAAGCTAGTTAGTGTATTTCTTTTACTTCAATAAATATCTTCGAACCTAAAGTTCTGATTCTGAAATCCTGTGTCATCCTAAGAAATAGAGGCTTATCCCAGTTTCACCCAGCTCCATGCAGTCATGCCGGCCACATGACCTTGGAGGTGTCTACGGACAACGCTGGCTCTTCGGCTTAGAAATGGAGATGAGCACCACACCCCAGAGTCAGACATGACTGGACGTAATGTCAGGGAACTACCTTTACCTTTACTATGTTTCTGCTGGTTATGAAGTTTGCTTCTGGTACTCTGCTATATTTATGGCAGAATCACCCTAACTGAAGGTTATTTTTGAACCTAACAGCTCCGATTCCCCAACATATTCCAAGAGCCAAAGCAGAGTCCTGGGTCTGAAGGGGACAGACCTCTCCCAGGGTGTGTGTGTGGGGGGGGGGGGGGAGCTCACTCTTGCTTCCCAGCACAATGCTCACCCCACTACACTCCGGGAAGGTCTCCAAATGTCCTTTCCCTCTCTATCTCCTCACCCAGATTGGCAACATGAAGGTTAGGAGGCCCCAACTGCTGGGGCAGAGGTGCCTTGGTAGGAAGCCCTCCTCCCCTGCCTCCTCCTTTGGAGGGTTCCCCAGTGGCCCTCTGCTTCTGGCTTTATGCCTGGAATCTACCTGTATCCTCTTCCTCTTCCAATTCCCTTTGAAATGCACATGCAGCTTTCCCAGGATTTGGCCCAGAGAGGTTTTTTTTTGTCATGTCAGGAGCAACTTGAGAAACTGCAAGTCGCTTCTGGTGTGAGAGAATTGGCCGTCTGCAAGGACATTGCCCAGGGGACACCTGGATGATTTGATGTTTTTATCATCCTTGTGGGAGGCTTCTCTCGTGTCCCCGCATGAGGAGCTGGAGTTGATAGAGGGAGCTCATCCGCCTCTCCCCGGATTTGAACCTGCGACCTGTCGGTCTTCAGTCCTGCCGGCACAGGGCTTTAACCCACTGCACCACCGGGCTCCGGCCCAGAGAGTTGCCTCTTTACTGTTTGGTTCTCACAGCTGACCCAGCCCACCAGACGCTTCCCTTTCTTTGCACAGGAAGAGACCCAGAGTCTTTTGCTGCTATGGTTCTCTTCTTGGAAGGAGGAGGAAATAGGGAAAGGAGCAGAGCTATTTCTGGGGAGCTGGCTCTCCTGCAGCCAGGATGCCCATGGCCTGGCCAAGAGGGTGACCCATCCTCCCTTCCCATCCCAGAGGGGGCACCCCATGGCAACTGACCCCACGACGGGAGGGGGGCTTACCTCAGGGCTTGCTGGAGGGCAGGGAGGCTGGGTGGTCAGGCGCCTCCTCAGAACAAGGCCGGAGGGAGGCTGAGGAGGGCTTTCTAATTTTTCACTGCAGCTTTGCCAAATCCACCCGCAAATCGTGGCTCGGGGGCCGAGGCTTAGTCCAGATCACAATTAAACCCTTTAAAGACTCGGACAGATCAGGAACCGTGGGGCCTGGTCTTTTGCCTGCAGACTGACCCCCATTGAGTGGACCTGAGCTGTTATGGGTCCTGGCGGGGGCAGAGAGAAGCATGTTTGGGATGGAGGGGAGGCTGGGCCCCTGGGACCACACTGGGATCAGAAAGAGCCAAGGGATCTCTGGGAACTGCAAGGAGGAGAAGGCCCTCCCCTGCCTTTCCTCCCAGGCAGAGAGGTGGCCCCAAGTAATTTTCAATAGTAAGCAAACAGTATTTTGGCGCCCCCCTCCCCAACCAATCATTGATATGGAGCAGAAACAAGAGGGGCTAGGCGAGGCTCAAGGGCCCAGCCCCTTTGGGAAGAGGATCGCCCGGCAGTGAGGCAAGGAAGCCGAGGCTCCCCCCGGACTGCTAGGGCTGTTGTGAGCCGAGGGGGTGCTCCATAAGTGGCGATCGAGGGGCATTTACAGAGGCGCCTCTGCGCCCCTGGCCAAAAAAAAGTGTACCGCAACCGCTTACTTTGCGTAATGGACGAGCCGCCCCTGCTCCCAGGATTGCCCTTGTGCCAAGTGAGAAGCAAATGGCGCAAATGGCCAAGGAACCAAAGGAGAGTGCCTTGGTGGGTCATGTTGGGTGAGTGGGCTTATTAACAAAAGACCCTCCTCATACATGCACAGCAGAGTAACTTATTAACAGCAGCATGACCCAGCACCAGTAGCCCAAAGTGATAAAAAGAACAAAAATACACAGACCAATGTTATCTCTTCCTTAGGAGGCATTTCTTTGTGGTAAAATAATATGGTTGTACTGTTTTTTAATACTGGTAGCCAGATTTTGTTCCTTTTCATGGTTTCCTCTTTTCTGTTGAAATTGTCCACATGCTTGTGTATTTCAATGGCTTCTCTGTGTAGTCTGACATGGTGGTTGTGAGAGTCGTCCAGTATTTCTGTGTTTAAAAACTCTAAAATTAGAACAGCACAACAACAGAGAGGAAACAAACAAAGACATCTAATCACCTCTCAACAAAAGTTTGCTCCTGGCACTGCCAGGCAATCAAATGCTAATCAAGGTGATCAGTTGAAACATTCACACCTAGCTCCAACAGACAAGAGTCCTTTGTCCCACCCTGGTCATTCCACAGATATATAAACCCAATTTTCCTAGTTCCAACAGACCTCACTACCTCTGAGGATGCTTGCCATAGATGCAGGCGAAACGTCAGGAGAGAATGCCTCTAGACCAGTGGTTTTCAACCTTGCTAATGCCGTGACCCCTTAATGCAGTTCCATATGTTGTGGTGACCCTCAACCATAATATTGTTTTCGTTGCTACTTGATACCTGTCCTTTTACTACTGTTATAAATCGTAATGTAAATATCCGATATGCAGGATGTATTTTCATTCACTGGACTAAATTGAGCACAAATACCCAATATGCCAAAATGTGAGTGCTAGTGGGGTTGGGGGGAGGACTGATTTTGTAATTTGGGAATTGTAGTTGCTGGGATTTATAGTTCACCTATAACTAAAGAGCATTCTAAACTCCACCAGCGATGGATTTAAACCGAACTTGGCACACAGAACTCCAATGACTATTAGAAAACACTGGAAGGGTTTGGTGGGTATTGACCTTGAGTTTGGGAGTTGTAGTTCACCTATATCCAGAGGAGTGCTGTGGATTCATGCAATGATGGATCTGGACCAAACTTGGCACGAATACTCAATATGCCCAAATGTAAACACTGGTGGAGTTTGGGGAAAATAGACCTTGACATTTGGGAGTTGTAGTTGTTGTAGTTCACTTACAATCAAAGAGCCTTCTGAACTCGACCAACAATAGAATTGGGTCAAACTTCCCACACAGAATCCCAATGACCAACAGAAAATACTGTGTTTTCTGATGGTCTTTGGCGACCCCTTTGACACCCCCTGACGACCCCCTCAGGGGTCCTGACCCCCAGGTTGAGAAACACTGCTCTAGACCATGGCCATATATTTCTTGTGGGTTTTTTTCGGGCTATATGGCCATGTTCTAGAGGCATTTCTCCTGACGTTTCGCCTGCATCTATGGCAAGCATCCTCAGAGGTGAGGTCTGCTGGAACTGGGAAAAAAGGGGGTTTATATATCTGTGGAATGGCTGGGGTGAGACAAAGGGCTTTTGTAAGTTGGGCTAGGTGTGAATCTTTCAACTGACCACCTTGATTAGCATACAATGGGCTGACTGTGCCTGGAGCAAACTCTTCTTGAAAGGTGATTAGATGTCCCTGCCTGTTTTTCTCTCTGCTGTTTTTGCTGTTGCAATTTTAGAATTTTTTAATACTGGTAGCCAGATTTTGTTCATTTTCATGGTTTCTTCCTTTCTGTTGAAATTGTCCACATGCTTGTGTATTTCAATGGCTTCTCTGTGTAGTCTGACATGGTGGTTGTGAGAGTCGTCCAGCATTTCTGTGTTAAAAACCTCTAAAATAACAACAGCACAACAACAGAGAGGAAACAAACAAGGACATCTAATCACCTCTCAACAAAGGTTTGCTCCAGGCACTGCCAGGCAATCAAATTTTAATCAAGGTGATCAGTTGAAACATTCACACCTAGCTCCAGCAGACAAGAGTCCTTTGTCTCACCCTGGTCATTCCACAGATATATAAACCCTTTTTCCTAGTTCCAACAGACCTCACTACCTCTGAGGATGCTTGCCATAGATGCAGGCGAAACGTCAGGAGAGAATGCCTCTAGACCAGTGGTTCTCAACCTTCCTAATGCCACGACTCCTTAATACGCTTCCTCATGTTATGGTGACCTCCATCCATAAAATTAGTTTCATTGCTACTTCATAACTGTCATTTTGCTGCTGTTATGAATAGTAATGTAAATATCTGATATGCAGGATGTATTTTATTCACTGGACCAAATTTGGCACAAGTACCCAATACACCCAAATTTGAATACTGGTGGGATTGGGGGAGGGTATTTGTCCTGTGAGAGTTGTTGCTGGGATGTATAGTTCACCTACAATCAGAGAGCGTTCTGAACTTCACCAACAATTGAATTGAATCAAACTTGGCACACAGAACTCCCATGGCAAACAGAAAATACTGGAAGGGTTTGGTGGGTATTGATCTTGAGTTTTGGAGTTGTAGTTCACCTACAACTTTGACTATTCTAAAGCCAAGTTTGACTATTATAAAGCCTTTGACTGTGTGGATCATAATAAATTGTGGAAAGTTCTTGGTGGGATGGGCATCCCAAGCCCCCTTGTCTCTCTCCTGAGGAATCTGTACAAGGACCAAGTAGCAACAGTCAGAACTGACCACGGAACAACAGACTGGTTCAAGATTGGGAAAGGCGTATGGCAAGGCTGCATCCTCTCACCCAACCTTTTTAACCTGTATGCAGAACACATCATGCGATGTGCCGGGCTTAACGAATGCAAGGCTGGGGTGAAAATTGCTGGAAGAAACATTAACAACCTCAGATATGCAGATGACACCACTCTGATGGCCGAAAGCGAGGAGGAGATGAGGAGCCTTCTAATCAAGGTGAAAGAAGAAAGCGCAAAAGCCGGGTTGCAGCTAAACATAAAAAAACCAAGATTATGGCAACAAGAATGATTGACAACTGGAAAATAGAGGGAGAAAATGTGGAGGCCGTGACAGACTTTGTATTTCTAGAGGCAAAGATGACTGCAGATGCAGACTGTGGCCAGGAAATCAGAAGACGCTTACTTCTTGGGAGGAGAGCAATGTCCAGTCTCGATAAAATAGAGACATCAGACTGGCAACAAAGATCCGCCTAGTCAAAGCCATGGTATTCCCTGTAGTCACCTACGGATGTGAGAGATGGACCTTAGGGAAGGCTGAGCAAAGGAAGAGAGATGCTTTTGAACTGTGGTGTTGGAGGAAAGTGCTGAGAGTGCCTTGGACTGCGAGAAGATCCACCAGTCCATCCTCCAGGAAATAAAGCCCGACTGCTCACTGGAGGGAAGGATACTAGAGACAAAGTTGAAGTACTTTGGCCACATCATGAGGAGACAGCAAAGCCTAGAGAAGACAGTTATGCTGGGGAAAGTGGAAGGTAAAAGGAAGAGGGGCCGACCAAGGGCAAGATGGATGGATGGCATCCTTGAAGTGACTGGACTGACCTTGAGGGAGCTGGGGGTGGTGACGGCTGACAGGGAGCTCTGGTGTGGGCTGGTCCATGAGGTCACGAAGAGTCGGAGATGAATGAACGAATGAACAACAACAAGTTCACCTACATCAAGAGAGCGCTGTGGACTCAAACAATGATGGATCTGGACCAAACTTGGCATGAATTCTCAATATGCCCAAATGTAAACACTGGTGGAGTTTGGGGAAAATAGACCTTGACATTTGGGAGTTGTAGTTGCTGGGATTTATAGTTCACCTACAATCAAAGAGCCTTCTGAACCCTACCAACGATTGAATTGGCCAAACTTCCCACACAGAATCCCAATGACCAACAGAAAATACTGTGTTTTCTTATGGTCTTTGGCGACCCCTTTGACATCCCCTGACGACCCCCTCAGGGGTCCCGACCCCCAGGTTGAGAAACACTGCTCTAGACCATGGCCATATAGCCCGAAACAACCTACAACAACCCAGAAGAAGTGGTGCTTGAGCCGTGGGAGGGGAATCTTGGAGCGTGGGCTTCTCTGCATTTCTGGGCCCGGCTTCGGGGCCTCGGTGCCAGGCAGACAGCGGGGCTGAACGGGCGGCATTCCTGCAGGGGTTTAGCGGATTGGGCGCGGGGCCAACCTGCCTGTGTGCGCATGCGCGGGAGAGACAGAGCGAGAGGACACAGCCCGTCGCCCAGGGCGATCTTTGGGTCCCTGAAGGCGCAGTCGGGGGGGGGGGGGGGGTGAGAGAGGAAGGGTGCGGCGTCCAAAGGGCTCCCTTGCATCCGGCGGAGACTCGTTTTATCTCTCTCTGGCCCGATTGCCCCGAAAGGCTTGTTGGCAAGTGAAGGAGGAAAGGCAGGAGGAGAGGCAGGAGCAGCCTCGCCACCTCTCCCCCCTCCCCGCAAGAAATGCAGGCCCTTCTCCTTTGTTGTTTATTCCTTCAGTCGCTTCTCCAGACATCTCCAGCTCATCCCCTGTTTGGGTATCAGCCAGCACGCCAACGACTTAAATCTAGACATAGTTTTCTAAGATCTACAGAGACACTCACTGGAACACCTCAGCAAGCGAGAGTCCAAAAGTGGCAGGCTCAAACCCAGCACTTCAACCAATGGCTGATACCAAATGAGAGACTCCCTCCTGGGCGACTTGGAAGGCATTGAACAGACTGCGCTCTGGCATCACGAGATGCAGAGCCAACCTGCAGAAATGGGGCTACAAAGTGGAATCCTCGACATGCGAGTGTGGAGAAGAGCAAACTACTGACCACCTGCTGCAATACACCCTGAGCCCTGCCACATGCACAATGGAGGACCTTCTTGCAGCAACACCGGAAGCACTCCAAGTGGCCAGATACTGGTCAAAGGACATTTAACCAGCTACCAAACTCACAAGTTGTGTATTTTTCTGTTTGTTTGCTTTGTTCTGTTAGAAATGTAATATAATGGACTGACTGCTCTGACACAACAAATAAATAGTCGCTTCCAACTCTTGCTGACCTCCTGGACCATACCACGCCAGAGCTCCCTGCTGGTTGTGGCCACCCCCAGCTCCTTCAAGGTCAAGCCAGTCACTTCAAGGATACCATCCATCCTGCTTGCACTTAGTCGGCCCCTCTTCCTTTTTCCTTCCATTTTCCCCAGCATCATTCTCTTCTCCAAGCTTTCCTGTCTTCTCATTATGTGGCCAAACGACTTCCTCTATATAATAATAATAATAATAATAATAATAATAATAATGTATTGTCGAAGGCTTTCATGGGCGGAATCACTTGGTTGATATAGGTTTTTTTGGGCTATAGGGCCATGTTCTAGAGGCATTTTCTCCTGACGTTTCGCCTGCATCTATGGCAAGCATCCTCAGAGGTAGTGAGGTCTGTTGGAACTAGGAAAATGAGTTTATATATCTGTGGAATGACCAGGGTGGGACAAAGGACTCTTGTCTGTTGGAGCTAGGTGTGAATGTTTCAACTGACCACCTTGATTAGCATTTGATGGCCTGGACATTCCATGGATATATAAACCCACTTTCCTAGTTCCAACAGACCTCACTACCTCTGAGGATGCTTGCCATAGATGCAGGTGAAACATCAGGAGAAAATGCCTCTAGAGCATGGCCATATAGCCCAGAAAACCTACAACAACCCAATAATAATAATAATAATAATAATAATAATAATAATAATAATAAACATTGAGGGAAGTCAATAGTAATAAACTGCTTAAAGTGCAAAAGACAAAGAGTGAATACTGTAAAAACACAATCCAGAGCAGAAGAGAAAACTGGCCAAAGAAGGCTCTCCGTGGACTGTACCTGGGAAAAATTGAGAGCCAAATTAACAAAGAAAAAACATGGCTGTGGCTCACCAATGGAACTCTGAAAAAGGAGACGGAGGGCCTGATTCTGGCAGCCCAATAACAAGCCATTTGAACCAATGCTATCAAAGCCAGGATTGAAAAGTCGACAACAGATATAGACTCTGCAAGGAAGCAGATGAAACAATAGATCCTCAGAGGTTGTGAGGTTTGTTGGAAACTGGAAACTTGGGTTTATATATCTGTGGAAGGTCCAGGGTGGGAGCAAGAACTCTTGTCTGTTGGAGGTAGGTGTGAATGTTTCAATTAGCCAACTTGATTAGCATTTGATGGCCTGACAGTTTTGGTGGCTTGTTACTGCCGCGGAAAATTTCCTTGTTGAGAGGTGACCAGGTGTTCCTGATTGTTTCCTGGCTGGAGTTCCCCTGTGTTTGAGTTTTGCTTTTTATTTACTGTTACAATTTTAGAGGGTTTTTTTTAGTACTGGTAGCCAGACTTTGTTCATTTTCACGGTTTCTTCCTTTCTGTTGAAATTGTTGAATGCTAATCAAGGTGGCCAATTGAAACATTCACACCTAGCTCCAACAGACAAGAGTTCTTGCTCCCACCCTAGACTTTCCACAGATATACAAACTCAATTTTCCAGTTTTCAGCAAACCTCACAAACTCTGAGGATGCTTGCCACAGATGCAAGACAATGCTTCTAGAACATGGCCATACAAACTGAAAAACCTACAACAATCCAGTGATTCCGACCATGAAAGCTTTCGACAATCTATATAAATAAAAATGTAATGTTCATTTGTGGGATTAACATAACTCAAATACCCTTGGACGAAATGACACGAAATTTGGACACAACACTCCTAACAGACCAAAGAGTGTCCATCACTCATACCCCCCAATAAAACAGTAGAAAGGACTTAAAACCCCCAAAAGATAAATGATGAAAAGATAAATGACATACAGAAAAAAGGGAAGGAAGAGGGAGGGAAGGAAGGGGAAAAGAAAGAAAGAAGGAAGGAAGGAAGAAAAGAGAGAAGGAAGCATGGAAGCATAGAGTGAAGGAAGGAAGGAAAGAAGTAGAGAAGGAAGAAAGGAGAGAAAGAGGAAAAGAAAAGGGGTGGAAAGAAATGGATAGAGAAAGAAGGAAAGAGAGAAGGGAAGAAAAAAAAGGAAAGGAAGGAAAGAGGGAGCGAAGGAAGAAGATAATGAAAGAGAAAGCGGGAGGGAAGGGAAGACAAAAGGAAGGATGGAAGCAAAAAGCAAAGGAAGGAAGGAAAGAGGCAGAGAAGGAAGAAAGAGCAAGGGAAAAGAAAAGGAGGAAGGAAAGAGGTAGAGAAGGAAGGAAGGAGAGAAGGAAAGAAGAAAAGGGAAGGAGGGAAAGAAGGAGAGAAAGAAGGAGGGAAGGTTGGCCACAGCAATGCTAGTTCCTGTCCTTTTTTAAATCCTCCTACCAGATATATCCTACCTTGTTCATGCCCAGCGTTTTTTTTATTTTAAACTGTTACATTTGGCCCAGCCATACGTTTTTAAATCCTTGTGTGTTATTGTTCACTGTTTATATGTGATTTATATTAACTGTATTGTATTGTATTGCTTTTGTTTACTGCTTTTTTGTTTTATTGATGTGTTGTTGGGCTCGGCCTCATGTAAGCCGCTCCGAGTCCCTTGGGGAGATGGTGGCGGGGTATAAATAAAGTATTATTATTATTATTATTATTATTATTATTTAATAAAGATTGTTGTTATTATTATTAGGCTAACTACTCATTTAGAGCTGGAGACTTGTGCAGTCAGGGATGAAACCCAATATTTAGAATAGTCAATAAAACAGAAATAGATGTTTTTCTGAAACTCCCTGCCTTTCTCCACTATGCAGCAGATAATGTACGAACCCACACGATCTTCGATCATCTGGAGAGGCCCTGCTCACGCTCCCGCCTCCTTCACAGGCGCGATTGATGGGGACAAGGGAGAGGGCCTTCTCAGTGGTGGCACCCTGACTCTGGAACTCACTTCCCAAGGACATCAGACATGCCCCAACTCTGGCAGTCTTTAGGAGGAGCCTGAAAACATGGTTGTTCCAGTGTGCCCTCCCAGAATAAGGAAATCTCTCAGCAATATGCCCTCAAAATGCACTTTATCAATGATTTAGGATTAACTGCATTCTCTCATCTCTCTTTGAAAACCTTATCCCAATTATATCACTACCTCTGAGGATGCTTATTTATTTATTATTTATTTATTTACTTTATTTCTATACCGCTTTTCTCAGCCCTCAGGTGACTCAAAGCAGTGAACAACATCAATACAAAGCATTACAAAACAGTATCAGGCAATTAAAACAATTATAACATAAATCACTAACTTCAGTATAACAATCAATAGCGCTTCAACAGTAAAATCAGAATCCAGTCCCGTCATCCATTATTCCATATTCCTATGTTCAATTACACCGTTTAATCAAATGCTTGTTTGAATAGCCAGTTCTTCACTTTCCTCCAAAACGCCAGCAAGGAGGGGGCCAATCTGATATCTACAGGCAGGGCGTTCCACAGCCGAGGGGCCACCACAGAGAAAGCCCTGTCTCTCGTCCCCGCCAAATGTACCTGTGATGCAGGCGGGACAGAGAGCAGGCGAAACGTCAGGAGAGAATGCCTCTAAACCATGGCCATATAGCCCGAAAAAACCTACAACAACCCAGTATATCCTATCTTGTTCATGCCCAGCATTATTTTTTAAATTTTAAATGATTACATTTGGTCCGGCCATAGGTTTTTAAATGCTGTGTGTTACTATTTTTTGTTTATTGCTTATTTTTTGTTTATGTGATTTATATTAATTGTATTGTACTGATTTTTTTGTTAATTGCTTTTGTTTATTTATTTTATTTTTATTTTTTATTTTATTGTTTATTTTGTTTACTGTGGGCTTGGCCTCATGTAAGCCGCACCGAGTCCCTTGGGGGGATGGTAGCGAGGTATAAATAAATTATATTATTATTATTATTATTATTATTATTATTATTATTATTATTATTATTATTATTATTATTATTATTATTATGGAGGAAGGCCCTTCTCCTTCCTGAGGAGAGAGCCCTTCCCTGGCTGGGGCTGCCCTGTCCTGCCTTCTGAAGCGCTGCACCAGCGGCCCCTGGTGGCCAGAGAAGGCGACGCAGGCGCTGTCCGCGGTGCTGAAGCGAGCCCAGGCCGGAGACTCCACTCTCCAGAAAGCTTTGCGACTCCCCCTTCCCTTTGGGCTCCGCTCTGACGTCAGTAGCTGGGTCCGGCTTCCCCCGCGGCCCTGATTGGCCACGACGCGCTCCCCGGCCACGCCCCAGAGGACCCCCGCCCCTTCTCCTTCCTCCCGCCCGACGGGCGTCTCCCGCCGCCGGACGGAGCCAAGCCGCCTGCTTGCCCCCTTCTTCTGCTTTAGGCGGGGCGACGGGGCCGAGGTGAGGGCCAGCGGGGAGGGGGGCGCAAGGGGAAGCCTTGGGGTGCCCTATTCCCTCTAATTGAAGTGTGTGTGGGGGGGGGGGGTTGTCCAGGTGAGGCGCAGCTTCTGCTGGGAAAGGTGGCCTGACGTCAGAGGCTGCCTCCCCCTCACGCCTCCTCGCTGTTGCCATGGCAACCTCCTCTTCCTCCTCCGGCGGGAGGAGGGGGAGGCTCCCATTCAGTCTGGGGGAGCCCCTCCCTCCCTGCTTCCCTCCCTCTTCATTCATACATCTATTCCTCCTTATTCCGGACTAGCCGTCCCCTGCCACGCGTTGCTGTAGCCCAGTCTGTATATATGTGTTTTGTGTGTGTATATATTTGTGTATATATGTATTTATGTGGTTATGCCAGAGCCCCCAGTGGTGCAATGGGTTAAACTGCTGAGCTGTTAAACTCGCTAACAGAAAAATCGCAGGTTCGAATCCAAGGAGCGCGGTGACCTCCCGCTGTTAGCCCCAGCTTCTGCCAACCCAGCAATTCGAAAATATGCAAATGTGAGTAGATCAATAGGTACCACTCCGTCCTGTTGATCTACTCCGGCGGAAAGGTAACGGTGCTCCATGCAGTCATGTAGCCACATGACCTAGGAGATGTCTATGGACAACGCCGGCTCTTGGGCTTAGATATTGAGATGAGCACCAACCCCCCCTCCACCTGCTGGAGCCCCCAGTGGTGCAGTGGGTTAAACTGTTGAGCTGTTAAACTCGCTAACAGAAAGATCGCAGGTTCGAATCCAAGGCGAGGGGTGAGCTCCCGCTGTTAGCCCCAGCTTCTGCCAACCTAGCAATTCGAAAATATGCAAATGTGAGTAGATCAATAGGTACCACTCCGTCCTGTTGATCTACTCCGGCGGGAAGGTAACGGCGCTCCATGCAGTCATGTAGCCA
This sequence comes from Anolis sagrei, assembly GCF_037176765.1. NCBI lineage: Eukaryota > Metazoa > Chordata > Lepidosauria > Squamata > Anolidae > Anolis > Anolis sagrei. Next base: position 19,894,718 of record NC_090030.1, on the reverse strand, counting down.
CATGACCTAGGAGATGTCTATGGACAACGCCGGCTCTTGGGCTTAGATATTGAGATGAGCACCATCCCCAAGTTAGACACGATTAGAATTAATGTCAGGGGAACAATGTGGTTTTGTGCATGCTGTTATTGTTGTTGCTAGCTATTTTTGTTATGTTGTTTGATGCTGTTTTAATGGTTATTGTTTTAATTGTATTCTGCCTGGACTTGGGCCCCATGTAAGGCACCCTGGGTCCCTTCGGGGAGATGGAGGCGGGGTAGAAAAATATAGTTGTTGTTGTTGTTGTTGTTGTTCTTCTTCTTCTTCTTCTTCTTCTTGAATTGAAATGTATTTATTTTATTTTTTTGTTTTTTTACATCTCTTCCGCTGTGTTTTTCAGTGTTTTTATGAGTGATGGTTACTCGTTGGCCTGATAGGTGTATTGTGTCCAAATTTGGTGTCAATTCCCCCAGTGGTTTTTGAGTTATGTTAATCCCACAAATGAACATTACATTTTTTAAAATAAAGATTTCCTTTCCTTGCCCTGACTCCTCCTCCCTATTTCCCCTTCCTCTTCTCCTGACAGATGGGCGGAGACCCCAAGTGACCCCGCGTAGACGAGGAGGACGGACCATGGCCAGTAAGTGCCCATGTCTGTGTATGTGTGTTTTTTTTGTCGTGTCAGGAGCAACTTGAGAAACTGCAAGTCGCTTCTGGTGTGAGAGAATTGGCCGTATGTGTTGATGTGTATGCATATGCGTATGGAGGGAGAGAGAGGGGGCTGAGGCGTGGAGGGGAGCCCAGTTGGAGGGGTAAAAGGAGGAGGTAGGGGGTGCAGGGCTCCTCCCCCTCATTGCCCCCCTTCTCTCCCCCCTCCCTCCGCCCCTTAGCCTTCCTTGCAGCCCAGAAGGCCCACTCCCTGCTCCGGCGCCGCTTGCCCCGGGCCAATGCCTTCCTGGAGGAGTTTCGGCAGGGAACCCTGGAGCGCGAGTGCCTGGAGGAGATCTGCAGCTTCGAGGAGGTCAAGGAGGTCTTCGAGAACAAGGAGAAGACGGTAGGGAGTGGGACCCCCTCCACTGCATTGCATTCCGTTGCATTCTGAAACCCAACACATTCCACTATGGCTACTGATGGGGGGTGGGCATCTGTGACTGCACTTGGTTAGAGGCCCTTGCCTTCCCTGGCTGCTGCCCCGGAATCCTTTGCGTAACTTCCCAGGATGCACCTGGACGGGCAGAGCTGACCTGAACCCCTCTTCTCCTTTGGAACTCAACCACATCCTGAGCAAGTTTATTATCCTCATCAAGGAAACAGGTACACAGATGAGGTAGCATGTCAGAAAAGCCCTCTGTTCTGCCTAATACTGCGACCCCTGAATACAGTTCCTCATGTTGTGGTGACCCCCAACCATAATATTATTTTTGTTGCTACTTCATAACTGTAATTTTGCTACTCTTATGAATCGTCATGTAAATATCTGATATGCAGGATGAATTTTCATTCACTGGACCAAATTTGGCACTTTTTCCTTTGTCTTGGTAGGGGGTTTGATTGGATGGCTCATGAGGTCTCTTGGAATCATAGAGTTGGAAGAGACCTCATGGGCCATCCAGTCCAACCCCCTGCCAAAAAGCAGAGAAATTGCATTCTAAGCACCCCCTGACAGATGGCCATCCACCCTCTGTTTAAAAGCTTCCAAAGAAGGAGCCTCTACCACACTCCAAGACAGAGAGTTCCACTGCTGAACAGCTCTCACAGTCAGGAAGTTCTTCCTCAGGTTCAGATAGAATCTCCTTTCTGTAGTTTGAAGCCATTGTTCTTCATTCCAGTTTCAGGGCCGCAGAAAACAAGCCTCCTCCCCGTGACTTCCCCTCACCTCTTGACACATGGCCCTCATCCTGTCTCCTCTAAGCCTTTTCTTCTGCAGGCTAAACATGCCCAGCTCTTTAAACCACTCCTCACTGGGCTTGTTCTCCAGACCTTTGATCATTTTAGTTGCCCTCCTCTGGACACATTCCAGCTTGTCAACATCTCCCTTCAATTGCAGTGCCCAGAACTGGACACAGTGTGATTCCAGGTGTGATCTGAGCAAGGCAGAATAGAGGGGTAGCATGACTTCCCTGGATCTGGACACTAGACTCTGTTATTCCGCATCCTAGTCTCTGTAGGTCTCTTCCAACTCTAGGATACATCCAAATTTGAATACTGGTGGGGTTGGGGGAGGGGATTTGATTTTGTCATTTGGGTGCTGTAGTTCCGGGGATTTATAGTTCATCTCCACTCAAAGAGCATTCTGAACTCCACCAACGATGGAATTGAGTCAAACTTGGCACACAGAATTCCCATGACCAACAGAAAATACTGGAAGTGTCTAGAGGGCATTGACCTTGAGTTTTGGAGTTGTAGTTCACCTACATTCAGAGAGCACTGTAGACCTAAACAATGATGGCTCTGGACCAAACTTGGCATAGATACTCAATATGCCTAGATTTGAACACTGGTGGAGTTTGGGGAAAATAGATCTTGACATTTGGGAGTTGTAGTTGCTGGGATTTATAGTTCACCTACAATCGAAGAGCATTCTGAATTCCATCAATGATGGAATTGGACCAATCTTGGCACACAGAACTCAAATGACCAACAGAAAATATTGGAAGGGTTTGATGGGCATTGACCCTGAGTTTTGGAGTTGTAGTTCACCTACATTGAGAGAGCACTGTGGACTCAAACAATGATGGATCTGGACCAGACCTGGTTCCTAAGACCATCAGAAATATGTGTTTTCTGATGGTCTTTGGAGACCCTTCTGACACCCCCCATGTGACCCCCCAGGGGTCCCAACCTCCAGGTGGATGGTCTTTGATGACCCCTCTGACACCCCCCTCATGACCGCCCCGTGACTCCTCCAATTTCTTTGCAAGGTTTGTCTGAATCTAGTTTTTTGACGTCGTGGAAAACCTCGTGATGATCTCATTTGCTCTCCTGCCGAGTTCAAGGTCTTCGAACTGCTAAAGCTGTTGCTGCTGTTGCTGTTTTGCCTTCTTAAAAGCCTTTTCCTTTCTGGAATGCCTCCCCTACAGATGGAGTTCTGGCGCGGCTACGCTTTCTCAGTCAAGGACCCAGGCAGCAGCGAGGGCTCTGGCCGTTCGGACGCCATGTACGTGGCGGTGCCCCTGCTTGGGGTGGCGCTCCTCATCGTCATCGGCCTCTTCATCATCTGGCGCTGCCAGCTGCAGAAGGCCACACGCCACCGGCCCTCCTACGCCCAGAGTCGCTACTTGGCCAGCCGCGGGGGGAGGGGGCTTCCCCGGGTGATGGTCTACCGTGAGGCCTCCCAGCACGGCCACGGTGAGGCCCATGCGGCCCGGGAACACAGGGACACTGGCACCACTACAGCCTCGGTCAGCAGCAGCAGCAACACTGGTGGCCGAGGGGGGCCTGGTGAAGGCCGGTGGGGGCAGAGGGCCCCTGGCCCCTCGGACAGTTCCCTACGGCCCCCCTCTGTTCCTGTCCCACCCCGGCTTTCCAGCGCCACCCCTCCCCCCTCCTACGAAGAGGTGACCGGACAGCCAGTGGTCAGCAGCGGAGGCAGCGGGAGCAGCAGCGCCTGTGAGGAGCCCAGCCTCTCCTACAGTGACCCACCACCCAAATATGAGGAGATTGTGGCTGCTGTCACTGCCGCAAAGTAGCTGTTGGATGCTGCCCACTCCCTGTCTGAGCCTTCAGGACACACCAGCCGGCGCCGCCACAGAGCAGCCTTATTGCCCCCTTCACCAGCGTCCCACTGGTGCCCGACCCCCTTTGCTTGTGGGGCAGGACTGAGACACCCAATGCCTCAAGCAGAGGACCCTGAGCTGCGAGGCAGTGGCCTTTCAGGAAGCGGCAGTCTCTCTTTCTCTCTGTGGGGCCCGAGACGAGGGTGCCCCCAGGACCAGGCTCTTCAGCTATTGGACTTGCTTGAGGATGGGGCTCCTCCTCGCGAGGGCCAAGGGACAGTGTGGGAGGACTGTCCTGGTCTCCACTTTGCATTTGGGAGGCATGAGGAGGGTTTCCTGGTCCTTCCAAGTGTGAGTCTGTCCTGGGAAGGCTAAGGACTGCTCCTCCACCTCCTCATCCTCCACTTTGCACTCCCTTTGGGCCTGCTGCTCATATCCTTACCCCTGTGCTGCTTTGCTCTCCCTAGTGATGCCCTTCTGCCTCCCCCTCAGCACCACTCAACTTCCCTATCCAAAAAAGTCTGTCCTTTCCTCTGTTTGCCATGATCTGTATGACAAGGCTACCCCACTCAGAAAAACGCTGATGTTTACAGACACATCCCTGGCCTCTCCTGCCCATTGCGAAGGCTGCTCTGGGCAACTCCTCCACCAAGCCCCTTCCTCCCCAAGGGCCTGCTAGGCAATGGAGCTGGACTAGAGGAGGGCCTGGCCCACGGCTCCCTGCCTCCCCATCCTCCACACACACACACACATAAACACACACACACAGATGTACGCAGATGCTCTCGCACAGAGACACCTCCTTTTCAATGGTGCTAAGCCAGATAATATCTGTGGTCTCTTCATGTGTGCTGCTTTGTTGTATTTATACATTTTGTTTAAACCAAGAGAAATGGTGATTTCAAATGGGAGCTGGGTGGGTTATTCCTCGCGTGGGCCAGAGACATGGTGATACAACTGGGGCGCGGGGAGGGGGGGATATTTTCTCCACCAACACCTCTGCTGATCCTCAGATTGCCCCTTCGCCGTTGAGAATACCCCACAGACCTCTCTCTCTGCCACTCTGGGGGATGGGGGTGGTCTTCATTGAGTGTTGGGTTTTTTTCCCACAAACCCCAGGCATGTAGCCAGTGGGGGGCTTGGGGGGCTTCAGCCCCCCCCCCCGAAATTCTCATGGTGGTCCGCGAGAAGGCCTTACTGGTACATTATTTAAACTGTTATGTTTATTCATATCATGATCTGATCACCATGCTCAATATATCCCATATGCATGGGGTATTGGGGTAACGATACAAAAGGTTTGCTAGGGTAGACCCTCTTTCACTCATCCCCCCCCCCCCCCCAAACCAAAATCCTGGCTACGGACCTGACAAGCCCTTTGGCCTCCCTTGCAGTCAGACTGGCAAACCCAAAGCCAGACCAGGATATGGGGCTTGTTGACACTGGAGCCATTTCCAAAACAAAAGATGGAACTGGTTTGTGCAGTTGATATCAAGCAGCCCAAAGCACCTCTGTCTTGGGATGTGTGTGTGTGTGTGTGTATGCATTGAAGCTGGAGAATCTCCCAATGGAAGCTGAAATTGGACTGATATTGCCTTCTCATTGGCTGGGACATTATGGGAGTTTACTTATGGGATTTTTCTGGCATCACAACAGCTCCATTTCTGAAACACTATAAGATGCCATACATTTCCAACAGCTTTGCAAGGCTGGGGTTGGGGGGTGTCCATTCCAGTCAGAAACTACAAGAGCTGCAGTGAGCTGCAGAAGGCCCTGGGAAGGCCACATGTCCAAGGGAAGAGTGTTGGGTTCACCCTCTGTGCATTTGGGCCTCCTTCTCTTACTCAACAGAAGGCCATCAAATACCGGATTGCCAGCTATGAGGCCCACTTGCTGGCTTCCAAAACATGACTGCCATTCTCTTTCCTATTCGTTTTGTGGTGCGTCTTTGTGGCAAGACTCATGGTGAAGATTTCAGAGGCGGAGTGTTTGGGAATCAGAGCTGTTAGGCTCAAAATAACCCTCAGTTATTTTGAGGGTGAGTCCACCATAAATATAGCAGAGTACCAGGAGTAAACTTCATAACCAGAAGAAACTTACATGTGATGAGCTGGGATAAGCTTCTATTCTTTAGGATGGATCAGGACTGCAGAGTCAGAACTTTAGTTTCAAAAGTATTTGTTGGGGAATCTGAGTTGTGCTCAAAGCTTAACTGTCAGTTGAACTGTTTCCACCATAAATATAGCAGAGTACCAGAAGTAAACTTCATAACCAGTAGAAACTTACATGTGATGAGCTGGTATAAGTTTCTATTCCTTAGGCTGGATCATGACTGCAGAGTCAGAACTTTAAGGTTCAAAAGTATTACTTGAAGTAAAAGAAATACATTCTTGATAGAAAAGGTCTTGGAGCTAACTCGCTTATTAAATCTTATCTAAAAGGGTAAAAAGTTTTTAAAAATCCATACAGCTACATTTTGCCTAAAGAGAGAGGCAAAATGCGTCCTCACTTGAAAGAAGAAAAAGGCAGAAGAGGCAATGGCGAAGACCGCATGGTCAACCCAGGGCAATGAAAGTTCCTACACAGAATTCCATTGCTACATCTTCAAAGGGGAGGAGTCAGTGGCTAGCAGGAGTAGGAAAGAAAAAGCTCTTTTTGGTAAACATGCATAGGAATGTGAGGAGGAATCCTATCTGTACTGTAGCTACTCATTGAGGACTTGAGACTTGATACAAAAGACTTGTGCAGTCCAGGGATGAAACCTAGTACTCTGAAACACCTGTAAGTTGCCATACATTTCCAACAGCTAAACAAGGGGGTGGGGGTGTCCTTTCCATGGCCTTCCATTCCAGCCAGAAGCCACAAGCACTGCAGGGAGGCCACATTTTCAAGGGAAGAGTGTTGGGCACAGCCTCTGTGTATCCAAGCCTCCTCTAACTCAACAGAAGGCCATGAAATCCCAGATTGCGAAGCTGTTCAGAGGCGGAGTGTTGGGGAATCTGAGCTGTTAGGCTCAAAATAACTCTCAGTTGGGGTGATTCCATCATAAATATAGCAGAATACCAGAAGTAAACTTCATAAACAGCAGAAACGTACATGTGATGAGCTGAGATAAGCTTCTAATCCTTTGGATGGCATACGATTTCAGAGTCAGAACTTTGGTTTAAAAGTATTTATTGAAGTAAAAGAAATAGATTCTAGATCGAAAAGCTCTTGGAGCCAACTAGTTTACCGAATCTCTTCTTCTTCCTTTTTTGTATTTTAATTTTTTATTGTTTTATAGTGTATATAGGAAACAAAAATGAACAAAAGAAAAAAAAACCCTAAATCTCATCTTCTAAAGAGGTAAAAAGTAAAAAAAAAAATCCATGCAGCTACATTTTGCCTAAAGAGAGAGTCAAAATGTGCATCCTCACTGGAAAGAAGAAAAAGGCAGAAGAGGCAATGGTGGAGACCACATGGTCAATCCAAGGCAATAAAAATACCTTAAAGAAGAAGTTCCCACACAGAATCCCATTGCTACATCTTCAAAGGGGAGGAGACAGTAGCAAGGAGGAGGAGAATGAAACGCAATGCTTCTTTTTTTATATAAACATGCATAGGAATGAGGGGAGGAATCCCATAGTCTTATCCTATCTGTAGTCCAGTTACTCATTGAGGATTGGAGACTTGATACAAGAGACTTATGCAGCCCAGGGATGAAACCTAACACTATATTTCTAAAATACCTGTAAGATGCCATACATTTCCAACAGCTTTGCCAAGCAAGATATCTCCCAAGGCTGGGGTTGGGGGTGAAGTGTCCTTTCCAAGGCTATTAGTTCCAGCCAGAAGCCACAAGCTTTGTGGTGAGCTGCAAAGGCCCAGGTGAGGCCACATTTCCAAGGGAAGAGCATTGGACCCAGCCCCAGTGTATCCAGGCCTCCTTCTCTAACTCAACAGAAGGCCATCAAATCCCAGACTGCGAATCTGTTCAGAGGTGGAGTGTTGGGGAATCTGAGCTGTTAGTCCCAAAATAACCCTCAGTTGGGGTGATTCCACTATAAATATAGCAGAGTATCAGAAGTAAACTTCATAACCAGCAGAAACTTACATGTGATGAGCCGAGATAAGCTTCTATTCCTTAGGATGGCGCAGGATTTACTGAGGTAAAATAAATACATTCTTGATAGAAAGGGTCTTAGAGCTAACTAGCTTACTACATTTCATCTTCTAAAGAAGTAAAAGGGTAAAAAACCCATGCAGCTACATTTTGCCCAGAGAGAGGCAAAATGTGCATCCTTGTAGGTAGAAAAGTAGAAGAGACTGGAAAAAAGTGGAGACCACATGAGCAACCCCAGGGCAATTAAAAAAAATCTTTAAAAAGGAAGTTCGCTCAGAGAATTCTATTGTTACATCATCAAAAATCCATGCAGCTACATTTTGCCTAACGAGAGAGGCAAAATGTGCATCCTCACTGGAAAGAAGAAAAAGGCAGAAGAGGTAATGGCGAAGACCGCATGGTCAACCCAGGGCAATAAAAATACCTTAAAGAGGAAGTGTGACTGTATGTGATATTATGGTTGGAAACCGGTCTGAGTCCCTCAAGAGAGGTGAGAAGGTAGGTATACAAAACTTTTAAATAATAATAATCAAAGGAGAAGGAGACAGCAGCAAGGAGGAAGAGTTAAGACAAAGCCCTTTTGGGAAACATCCATAGGAATGTGGGGAAGGGAGGAGCAATCCCTCAGCCTAATTCTATCTCTAGTCTAGCTACTCATTGAGGTCTAGAGACTTGATGACACAGGAGACTTGTGCAGTCCAGGGATGAAACCCAACACAGAGCTTGCCTTCCAAGCACAAAGGACTCCTGCTCATCTGGAAGAGCTGAGTTCAGCCTTGTTGGGGGTTGGCCAGAGATTCCAGCCTCCAGGTTGCTCCTGAAGACATCCCGCACAGGTACGAGCTCTCTTTTCACCTTCCTGCCTTTATCTGCATGTAGCTGAATCTGTGCGCTTAGAGGGAGAGCCACAGTCTTATCCTGATAATACTCCATTCTTTCTCATACCAGGCCTCACCTAATCCCGCAGCCTAATCCTATCTCTAGTCTAGATACTCATTGAGGACTGGAGACTTGATGACACAAGAGACTTGTGAAACACCTGAAAGATTCCATACATTTCCTTTGCATTGCCTTTCATTCCAGCCAGAAGCCACAAACACCGCAATGACTTGCAGAAGGCCCTGGGGAGGCCTCGTTACCTAGGGAAGAGTGTTCCACCCAGCCTCTGTGCATCCGGGGCTCCTCCTCTTACTCAACGGAAGGCCATCAAATCCTAGATAGTGACTCATGAGGCCCACCTGCTGGCTTCAGAAACGTGACTGCCATTCTCTTTCGCGTTCCTCGTGGCAAGACTCATGGCGAAGCTCCTGTGGGGTTTTCGGAGGCAGAAACAGCATGGCTTAATACAAAAAAATGCATGAAACTGATGATCATTGTGACATCAGATCAATGCTGGTTTACCAACTGCCTTAAAACAGACAGCAGGAAGCTTAGGGATTAGAGCCAGGTAGAATGCCTGAGGGTTTAAGAAAGGTTCGAGACCCCAAAAAGAAACACAGCAGCCGCACTTCCTCCGTTTTAAAGAAATACGCATCTGGAGCCCCCAGTGGCATGGTGGGTTAAACCCCTGTGCCGGCAGGACTGAAGGTTTGAATCCAGGGAGAGGCGGATGAGCTCCCTCTATCAGCTCCAGCTCCTCATGCGGGGACATGAGAGAAGCCTCCCACAAGGATGATAAAAACATCAAATCATCCAGGCGTCCCCTGGGCAATGTCCTTGCAGACGGCCAATTCTCTCACACCAGAAGCGACTTGCAGTTTCTCAAGTCGCTCCTGACACGACAAAAAAAGAAAAGAAAGAAATACGCATGCAAAAATAACTAGCTCAGACACAAAAGTAAAAGGTAAAAAAAGTTTACTTACAAAGCTTGCATGATGTAATTTCATACAGGTAACATACTCCTTGGTTACAGTCGGAGTAATGAATCAGGCCTTAAGGTGATGAGCAGGCCGTCTTTCCTCCAAAAGTTACATCTCAGCCAAAAAACAAAGAATCAAAGAGAGGGTCAAAGAAGCAAATGAGGTGGGGGGGAGGAATAAATCCTCTTTATATAGCCTTCAAAACATGTGCCCAGAGGCTTACTTGACCTAATAAACATCTCAAATGGTAGTCAAGTCATTAACTTACATGCATATTCAAATAAGGGGCAATAAATTTTGGAATGTAAAGAGGTCCCATTACAGCAGGGACAAAACAAGAAGAGTCTCTTCAGAAATGTGCGCAAGATTGCTTTACTCCAAAGATGGCTTGCCCAAAGTCACCCAGTGGGTTTCCCTGGTTATTTATCATCCCAGAAGCAAACCAAACACTTGTATTGAATTTTTTAAAAAATACACACACACAAAGTTTGAAAACTTGACATTCTATTAGATGTCCTTTGACCAGTAGCTGGCCACTTGGAGTGCCTCTGGTGTTGCTATAAGAAGGGCTTCCATTGTGCATGTGGCAGGGCTCAAGTTGCATTGTAGTAGGTGGTCAGCCGTTTGCCCTTCTACACACTTGCCTGATTCCACTTTGTAGCCCCATTTCGTAAGGTTGGCTCTACATCTTGTGGTGCCAGAGTGCAGTCTGTTCAGCGCATTCCAAGTCACCCAGTTTTTTTGTGTGCCCAGGAGAGAGTCTCTCAGGGCAAGGTTTAGGGTTTGGTATCAGTCATTGATTGAGGTTGTGGGGCAAGAGTATGATAGCTGGGACCCTACGCTAGTTCACAACACAGGTCTGAATTAATGAAGGGAACACGTGTGCGAGTGAGCGGAGCGAGTAAGAGACGCAGCTGGGAGAGGTCAGCAGTGAAGTAATTTAATTCATGTGTGACAGAGTGAAGTAATGTAACAGTTATTTAATGTTAAATGGTAAACAGAGGCTTACAAAGACCTTAAATGGGATAGAAATGAGCTATCTGTGTCAAAAGATTGGTCGTATTTCCCCCCTCCTTTTTATCCTTCCTTCCATTGCAATGACTCCGCGGCAGCTGCATCTCTCACATAGTGCACTCACTTGTGCACATGTTCGCCTAATTCAGAACTGGGTTACGCAACCAGCGTAGCGTAGAGTTCCAGCTATCATACTATTGCCGGTGCTGGGTTTTAGATTTCCCTGGAGGGAGAGAGGGATTCCAGGCCCGATTGCCAGAGTCACAAACCAGCGCTTGGAAGCATTGGGAATGCATGCCTTTCAAGGGGGCAGTTCGTTGGGTGATAGTACGATAGCTGGGTCCGGAAGTTCTGAGTATTACGGAGATGCCACAAAGGCATCTGTGAATAAGGGAAGAGAGGGGGCGGAGTGAGAGTGGGAAAGCAAAGGAAGGATAGAAAGGAGGGGACGCTTAGGGTAAGGGTTAGGGCAAGGTTTAGGGTTTGGGTTAGGGTAAAGATTAGGGTTTGGGTAAGAGGTTAGGCTTAGGCTTACAGTACGGTTAAGAGTTAGGGTAGGGGTTAGGGTTTCACCATTAAAGAACTCTTACATTCCTTCTATATTATCTGTCTCCGGCCTGGCATACATTAGTTAAGTTGGTGATAGTATGATAGCTGGGTCTGGAAGCTCCGAGCATTACGGAGATGCTGCAAAGAAATCTGTGAATAAGGGAAGAGAGGGGGTAGGTGGGAGCAGGGAGAGCAAAGGAAGGATAGAAAGAAGGGAATGCTTAGGGTAAGGGTACGGTTCAGGATTAGGGTTTGAGTTAGGGTTACGGTTAGGGTATGGTTTAGGGTTAGGGTAAGGTTTAAGTTTTGGATTTGGGTTAGCATAAGGGTTAGGGTAAGGTTTAGGGTTTGGGTTAGGATTAGGGTAAGGGGTTAGGCTTAGTCTTACGGTACGGTTCAGGGCTAGGATAAGGGTTAGGGTTTCACCATTAAAGAACTCTTACATTCCTTCTATATTATCTGACTCTGTCCTGGCTTACATTAGCTAAGTCTCTCTTGTGGAAACAGTGCTCCTGAAAGAGCAATGTGGCATCTCCATAACACTCGGAGCTTCCGAACCCAGCGATCATACTATTCCTGTCTGCCAAGATACAAGTATGTGTTTTCCACCTATGCAATCATGAAGCCAACAGGAAGTTGAAAGTCACCCGGGAAGGTCAAGAGTTTGAACATTGTTTCCATCCTAAATATCTCAGTGTCACCTTCGATCGAACACTAGCATATAGGAAACACTGCTTGAAGCACAAAGAACAAAGCAGCTGCACGCAATAACATCCTGCGTAAACCTACTGGCAGCACATGGGGTGCAGACCCAAAATTAGTAAGAACATCAGTCCTAGCCTTGTCGTACTCAACTGCCGAGTATGCCTGCCCTGTTTGGCATAAGTCTGCCCATGCAAAGCAGTTGAAAATAGCATTGAATGAAACATGCAGAATAATCACAGGATGTCTTAAACCTACACCTGTTGATAAACTCTACAAGGTAGTTGGTATTGCCCCCCGGATGTGCGATAGGAAGTTGCTGCTAAATGTGGGAGATATAAGGTTGAACACTGTGAAAGCCACCCACTACATGGCTACCAGCCTCCTCCCAGTAGACTCAAATCAAGGAAAAGCTTTATGAGAACTACCACTCCTCTTGGCGTCCCTCCAGCAACAGCAAGGTTATCCCTCTGGGCAGCTAAATCAGGAAATCCCAACTGGATGGCAACCTACGAGGGTCTTCCTCCAGGGGTGAACCAAGAATGGACAACTTGGAAGTCCCTGAACAGACTCAGAAGTGGAGTGGGCAGATCAAAAGACAACCTGGCAAAATGGCATGACCTAAAAGAATCCCATACCTTGTGTGACTGTGGAGCAGAACGGACAACTCCGCATCAGTATGGTTGTCCGCTACGCCCTGCTTCATGTACAGAGGCTACAGACAAAAGATATTTTGGGCCAAAAGATATTTAGCCGATATTTTTATCGGTTTTCTACTAATTTATGCAATGCTTTGGATACGAAATAAATAACCATCCACCGGTGGAGCTCTTCCGGAGGGAGGAGAGGACTGAAGGTGCACCTATGGGCAGGGACGGCTCAACCCATTATGCAAAGTAAGCATTTACAGTATAATGTATTGTCGAAGACTTTCATGGCCGGGATCACTGGGTTGTTGTAGGTTTTTCCGGGCTATATGGCCATGTTCTGGAGGCAATTTTTCTCCTGACATTTCGCCTGCATCTATGGCAAGCATCCTCAGAGGTAGTGAGGTCTGTTGGAAGTAGGAAAAATGGGTTTATATATCTGTGGAATGACCAGGATAATGTTTCAGCTGATCACCTTGATTTGCATTCAATGGCCTGGAAGCGCCTGGGGGGAATCTCTTGTTGAGAGTGATTTTATGTGCCTGATTGTTTACTCTCTGTTGTTTTGCGGTTGTAATTTTTGAGTTTTTTTAATACTGGTAGCCAGATTTTGTTCATCTTCATGGTTTCCTCCTTTCTGTTGAAATTGTCCACATGCTTGTGGATTTCAATGGCTTCTCTGTGTAGTCTGACATGGTGGTTGTGAGAGTGGTTGTGAGAGTATATAAACCCATTTTTCCTACTTCCAACAGACCTCACTACCTCTGAGGATGCTTGCCATAGATGCAGGCGAAACGTCAGGAGAAAAATTGCCTCCAGAACATGGCCATATAGCCCGGAAAAACCTACAACAACCCATTTACGCTCGGCAGCCATGATTTTAACAGGAGTGGAGCGCAGGGAGCATACAACCCCCCTGTTGCGCCAACTCTACTGGCTACCGATCTGCTACCGGGCTGAATTCAAAGTGCTGGCGTTGGCCTTTAAAGCCCTAAACGGTTCGGGCCTAAGCTACCTATCCGACCGCATCTCTGCCTATGAACCCACCAGGACTTTGAGATCTTCCGGGGAGGCCCTGCTCTCGATCCTGCCTGCTTCTCAAACTTGGCTGGCGGGGACGAGAGATAGGGCCTTCTCGGTGGTGGCTCCTCGGCTGTGGAACACCCTTCCTACGGACATTAGACTAGCACCATCTCTAATGGTATTCTGCAAAAAGGTGAAGACCTGGCTGTTTGAGCAGGCGTTCGAATAATTAGTGGAATGATTGGTTAATGAACACTGGAATGGAACAATGGATGTCGAATCTGGAACATGTTTTTGATGACGAGACGACAGTGAATGGGTATTGTAGTAACTGTTTATTAATTGTGTAATGTGTTAGGTTGTTAACTGTTTTTATACTGTAGCACTGAATTTTTGCTGTTCGTATTTGTTGTGAACCGCTGTGAGTCGCCTTCGGGCTGAGAACAGCGGTATATATGTAAGGTAAATAAATAAATAAATAAATAAAATTTACAGTATAGTTGATTTTGCCCAGGGGCGCTCTTGAGGTGCTCTGGGGGGAAAATAGACCTTGACATATATGAGTTGTAGTTACTGGGATGTATAGTTCACCTACAATCAAAGAGCATTCTGAGCTCCACCAATGATGGAATTGAACCAAATATGGCACACAGAACTCCCACGACGAACAGAAAATATATATCAGTGATTGGTTGGGGTGGGCACCAAAATACTGTTTGTTTACCGTTGAAAATTGCCTAGGGCCACCTCTGCCTATGGCTGTTCCGGCTTCCCAGGGCGCGGGAGGCGTGGCGGCTATTAGCCAATGGCGGCGCGGTCCGGCTCTGCTGACGTCACCGGCGGAGGACAGCTGAAGAGGGCAGACAGGTGCGCCAAAACTTCCCAAAAGGCAAGAAAAGAAGGGAGGGGGGTAGTTAAGCGGGGCGGAGAGGGAGGGTCGCGCTTGACTTCTGCTGCTTCTCTGACCCTTTAGGCGAAGAAGACCCTCTCTCCCTTCCCCTCCGAATGTGGGTCCCAGTCCCGGTGGAAGGCGCCCCTCCCTACGATGCGAGCTTCACGGAGGCCATCAGCCACCGGATGCGGGTCCCGCCCCGCCTGAGGGCCCCGGGCCCCGAGGAGGAGGAGGCCACCCCGGAAGAGGCCCTGCCCCCTTCTTTCCGGATGTATATCCCCGAGCGGCTCTGCCTTGCAGGTAAGGGCGGGGTCAGGGAGAGAGGGAGGGGGGCAACCCCCCCCCCAAAAAAGAAGAGGAGGTTGGGGAGCATCAAGGGAGAAGGTGGTCCCGATCAAGCCCCAGATTCCCCTTCTCTCATAAGACTTTACCAAACTCCAAGGAGAAAGGGACGCGGGTGTTTGCTCACAGCTTGTGCATCACATCACATCTTAGGAAGGCAAAGGGAATTCCCCCAGGCAGTAAGCAGCCAGACCTTGAAAATGCAAGGCCATTACATGCCAATCAAAGTGGCCATTTGCAACCTTTATTTATTTACTTACTTACAGATCTCGATAAAATAGTGAAGAGTAGAGACATCAGACTGGCAACAAAGATCCGCCTAGTCAAAGCCACGGTATTCCCTGTAGTAACCTACAGATGTGAGAGCTGGACCTTAGGGAAACTGAGCGAAGGAAGATCGATGCTTTTGAGCTGTGGTGTTGGAGGAAAGTTCTGAGAGTGCCTTGGACTGCGAGAAGATCCAACCAGTCCATCCTCCAGGAAATAAAGCCCGACTGCTCACTGGAGGGAAAGATACTAGAGACAAAGTTGAAGTACTTTGGCCACATCATGAGGAGACAGGAAAGCCTAGAGAAGGGAATGATGCTGGGGAAAGTGGAAGGCAAAAGGAAGAGGGGCCGACCAAGGGCAAGATGGATGGATGGCATCCTTGAAGTGACTGGACTGACCTTGAGGGAGCTGGGGGTGGTAACGGCCGACAGGGAGCTCTGGCGTGGGCTCGTCCATGAGGTCACGAAGAGTCGGAGACGACTGAACGATTGAACAACAACAATCCTTACAGAGGGAGGTCAACCCTCCTGTTCAAGGAACTCCACTGGCTGCCGTTTATTTTCCGAGCCCAATTTAAGGTGCAGGTGCTTACCTACAAAGCCCTGAACAGTTTGGGACCATCCTAGCTGCGTGACCGCATCTCCGTCTATGAACCCACACGTTCACTTCGTTCATCCGGAGAGGCCCTGCTCGTGATTCCGCCTGCGTTGCAGGCGCGCTTGGTGGGGACACGAGACAGGGCCTTTTCCATGATGGCCCCCTGACTCTGGAACACCCTCTCAAAAGATCTTAGACAGGCCCCTACATTGGCAGTCTTTAGAAAGAACTTGAAGACCTGGCTGTTCCGATGTGCCTTTCTAGATTAGGAATCTCCAATAACAAGTCCCAGAAGCACTTTAGTAGAATTAAGATTGCTGCACACCGCACACTGCACTTACCCTATAATCCTTACATATCTCCTGTCAGATCAGCACTTTTAATCTTGTACCCATTACTCTGTCCCGACCCAGTTTTATAGTGTCTTGATGTATTGTTTATTGCTTGTTGTTAATATTGCCTTAACTGTTTTTAATTTGCATTAGGTGTTGTATTGTTGTGTTGTGTTTTGAGGCCTTGGCCTTCGAGTCCTTCGGGAGATGCTAGCAGGGTACAAATAAAGTTAATAATAATAATAATAATAATAATAATAATTTATTTATTTACTTTATTTATATACCGCTTTTATTTATTTATTTGTTTATTTATTTAAAAGTCTTGTATACCGACCTTCTCACCTCTCTTGAGGGACTCAGACCGGTTTCCAACCATAATATCACATACAATCAATAAAACATCATAATACATATTACAGAAAAACATTAAAACAGCAATTACAATCAATAACTATAATGGTCAGTTGTCACACTAAAATCGCTGCTCATCATCCTCCATCCATATCTCAGGGTGTTGGCTCACTCGTCGAATGCCTGTCTCCATAACCAAGTCTTCACCTGTTTCCTAAATGTCAGGATAGACGGGGCGGTTCTGATCTCCAGTGGGAGACATTACAACATTGAAACAATTAAATGGCAAAAATACAATCATATGATTACAGTGGTCAGTCGTCATCAAAGTCATTATTCGTCGTCATCCATCCATATCACAGGATCATGGCTCATTCATTGAATGCCAATCCCCAAAGCCAGGTTTTCACCTGTTTCCTGAACGTTAAGATCGAAGGGGCAGTTCTGATCTCCAGTGGAAGGGAGTTCCAGAGTCGAGGGGCCACCACCGAGAAGGCCCTGTCCCTCGTCCCCACCAGACACGCTTGCGAGGCCGGTGGGACCGAGAGCAGGGCCTCTCCAGACGATCTTAATAATAGGTTCTTGTGGGTTTTTTCGGGCTATAGAGCCATGTTCTAGAGGCATTTCTCCTGACATTTCGCCTGCATCTATGGCAAGCATCCTCAGAGGTTGTGAGGTCTGTTGGAAGTAGGAAAAATGGGTTTATATATCTGTGGAATGGCTGGGGTGGGGCAAGGAGCTCTTCCCTGCTGCAGTTAGGTGTGAATGTTTAGCTGATCACCTTCATTAGCATTTGAAGGCCTGCCTGAGCCTGGGAAAATCTGTTGCCTTGAGGTGTTAATCTGTGCCTGGTTTTTTCCTCTCTGTTGTTTAGCTGTTATAATTTTAGAGTACCAGTATGCTACCAGTATTAAAAAACTCTAAAATTATAACAGCTAAACAACAGAGAGGAAAAAACCAGGCACAGATTAACACCTCAAGGCAACAGATTTTCCCAGGCTCAGGCAGGCCTTCAAATGCTAATGAAGGTGATCAGCTAAACATTCACACCTAACTGCAGCAGGGAAGAGCTCCTTGCCCCACCCCAGCCATTCCACAGATATATAAACCCATTTTTCCTACTTCCAACAGACCTCACAACCTCTGAGGATGCTTGCCATAGATGCAGGCGAAACGTCAGGAGAAATGCCTCTAGAACATGGCTCTATAGCCCGAAAAAACCCACAAGAACCTAGTGATTCCAGCCATGAAAGCCTTCGACGATCTTAATAATCTTGATGGTTCATAGGGGAGAATACGTTCGGAGAGGTAAACAGGGCTGGAGTCGTTTAGGGCTTTATAGGTTAACACCAGCACTTTGAATTGTGCTCAGAAGCTAATTGGCAGCCAGTGGAGCTGGTGTAACAGCGGAGTGGTGTGCTCCCTGTACCCAGCACCCGTTAGTAGTCTGGCTGCCAAGCGTTGGACTAGTTGCAGCTTCCGGGCAGTCTTCAGAGGCAACCCCACGTAGAAAGCGTTGCAGTAGTCTAAACGGGATGTAACCAAAGCGTGGACCACCGTGGCAAAGTCAGACTTCCCAAGGTACGGGCGCAGCTGGTGCACAAGTTTTAATTTTGCAAAAGCTCCCCTGACCACCGCCGAAACCTGGGGCTCCAGGCTCAGCGATGAATCTAGGAGAACTCCCAAACTGCGAACCTGCGCCTTCAGCCCTCAGGCGACTTCAGCCCTCAGGCAACTCAAGGCGGTGAACAACATCAATACAAAACAGCACGAACAAGTATAGGGCAATTAAAAACAATTGTAACATAAATCATTAAACATCTGTATAACAATCATTAGCGCCTCAACAGTAAAATCAGAACCCAGTCTCATCAGCCATTATTCCATATTCCTTGTTTGCGTCACCATTATTTTTAATTTTAACCTATTACATTTTGCCCGGCCATTGGTTTTAAATGTTCATATGTCACTGTTGATTGTTTATTGATTATTTTTTGTTCATGTGATTTATATGATTTGTATTGTATTGTATTGATTGTTTTATTGATGTTTTGCTTATTGATGTATTCTGGGCTTGGTCTTATGTAAGCCACATTGAGATTATTATTATTATTATTATTATTATTATTATTATTATTATTATTATTATTATTATATTCACACTTGCCTCAAGCAGAAAGTGAACACAATCTGGCTCTCAGTATTTTAAAAAAACAGGCAGGGTTTGAAGCTGCAAGGCCATTAAATGTTAATCAAAGTTACCATTCGTAACATTGACAGTTGCCTCAAGCAGAAAGCAAACACAACCTGGCTCTCAGAATTAAAAAAAAAACAGGCAGTAACCAGCCAGGCTTTGAAGTTGTAAGGCCATTAAATGTTAATCAGAGTGGCCATTTGCAACATTCACACTTGCCTCAAGCAGAAAGTGAACACAATCTGGCTCTTAGTATTAAAAAAAACAGGCAGGCTTTGAAGCTGCAAGGCCGTTAAATGTTAATCAAAGTGGCCATTCGCAACATTCACACTTGCCTCAAGTCAAGCAGAAAGTGAATACAATCTGGCTCTCAGTATTAAAAAAAACCCAGGCAGTAACCAGCCAGGCTTTGAAGCTGTAAGGTCATTAAATGTTCAATGTATTGTCGAAGGCTTTCATGGCTGGAATCACTAGGTTCTTGTAGGTTTTTTGGGGCTATAGGGCCATGTTCCAGAGGCATTTCTCCTGACGTTTCACCTGCATCTATGGCAAGCATCCTCAGAGGTAGTGAGGTCTGTTGGAAATAGGAAAATGGGTTTATATATCTGTGGAATGACTGGGGTGGGGCAAAGAGCTCTCTGCTGAAGCTAGGTGTGAATGTTTCAGCTGATCACCTTCATTAGCATTTGAAGGCTTGGCTGAGCCTGGGAAAATGTTCTGTTGAGAGGTGTTAAGATGTGCCTGGTTGTTTCCTCTCTGCTGTTTTGCT